>NW_027285036.1:0-266597 GCF_040894005.1 Engystomops pustulosus | reverse complement strand
ATATACAGGGGGCCTCCTCCTCCTCCTCAGTGTTATATACAGGGGGCCTCCTCCTCCTCCTCAGTGTTATATACAGGGGCCTCCTCCTCCTCCTCAGTGTTATATACAGGGGCCTCCTCCTCCTCCTCAGTGTTATATACAGGGGCCTCCTCCTCCTCCTCAGTGTTATATACAGGGGCCTCCTCCTCCTCCTCAGTGTTATATACAGGGGCCTCCTCCTCCTCCTCAGTGTTATATACAGGGGCCTCCTCCTCCTCCTCAGTGTTATATACAGGGGCCTCCTCCTCCTCCTCAGTGTTATATACAGGGGCCTCCTCCTCCTCCTCAGTGTTATATACAGGGCCCTCCTCCTCCTCAGTGTTATATACAGGGGCCTCCTCTCCTCCTCAGTGTTATATACAGGGGCCTCCTCCTCCTCCTCAGTGTTATATACAGGGGCCTCCTCCTCCTCCTCAGTGTTATATACAGGGGCCTCCTCCTCCTCCTCAGTGTTATATACAGGGGCCTCCTCCTCCTCAGTGTTATATACAGGGGCCTCCTCCTCCTCCTCAGTGTTATATACAGGGGCCTCTCCTCCTCCTCAGTGTTATATACAGGGGCCTCCTCCTCCTCCTCAGTGTTATATACAGGGGCCTCCTCCTCCTCCTCAGTGTTATATACAGGGGCCTCCTCCTCCTCCTCAGTGTTATATACAGGGGCCTCCTCCTCCTCCTCAGTGTTATATACAGGGGCCTCCTCCTCCTCCTCAGTGTTATATACAGGGGCCTCCTCCTCCTCCTCAGTGTTATATACAGGGGCCTCCTCCTCCTCCTCCTCAGTGTTATATACAGGGGCCTCCTCCTCCTCCTCAGTGTTATATACAGGGGCCTCCTCCTCCTCCTCCTCAGTGTTATATACAGGGGCCTCCTCCTCCTCCTCAGTGTTATATACAGGGGCCTCCTCCTCCTCCTCAGTGTTATATACAGGGGCCTCCTCCTCCTCCTCAGTGTTATATACAGGGGCCTCCTCCTCCTCCTCAGTGTTATATACAGGGGCCTCCTCCTCCTCCTCAGTGTTATATACAGGGGCCTCCTCCTCCTCCTCAGTGTTATATACAGGGGCCTCCTCCTCCTCCTCAGTGTTATATACAGGGGCCTCCTCCTCCTCCTCAGTGTTATATACAGGGGCCTCCTCCTCCTCCTCAGTGTTATATACAGGGGCCTCCTCCTCCTCCTCAGTGTTATATACAGGGGCCTCCTCCTCCTCAGTGTTATATACAGGGGCCTCCTCCTCCTCCTCAGTGTTATATACAGGGGCCTCCTCCTCCTCAGTGTTATATACAGGGGCCTCCTCCTCCTCAGTGTTATATACAGGGGCCTCCTCCTCCTCAGTGTTATATACAGGGGCCTCCTCCTCCTCAGTGTTATATACAGGGGCCTCCTCCTCCTCAGTGTTATATACAGGGGCCTCCTCCTCCTCAGTGTTATATACAGGGGCCTCCTCCTCCTCAGTGTTATATACAGGGGCCTCCTCCTCCTCCTCAGTGTTATATACAGGGGCCTCCTCCTCCTCAGTGTTATATACAGGGGCCTCCTCCTCAGTGTTATATACAGGGGCCTCCTCCTCCTCCTCAGTGTTATATACAGGGGCCTCCTCCTCCTCAGTGTTATATACAGGGGCCTCCTCCTCCTCAGTGTTATATACAGGGGCCTCCTCCTCCTCAGTGTTATATACAGGGGCCTCCTCTCCTCCTCAGTGTTATATACAGGGGCCTCCTCCTCCTCAGTGTTATATACAGGGGCCTCCCCTCCGCCTCAGTGTTATATACAGGGGCCTCCTCCTCAGTGTTATATACAGGGGCCTCCTCCTCCTCAGTGTTATATACAGGGGCCTCCTCCTCCTCAGTGTTATATACAGGGGCCTCCTCCTCAGTGTTATATACAGGGGCCTCCTCCTCAGTGTTATATACAGGGGCCTCCTCCTCAGTGTTATATACAGGGGCCTCCTCCTCAGTGTTATATACAGGGGCCTCCTCCTCAGTGTTATATACAGGGGCCTCCTCCTCAGTGTTATATACAGGGGCCTCCTCCTCAGTGTTATATACAGGGGCCTCCTCCTCAGTGTTATATACAGGGGCCTCCTCCTCAGTGTTATATACAGGGGCCTCCTCCTCAGTGTTATATACAGGGGCCTCCTCCTCAGTGTTATATACAGGGGCCTCCTCCTCAGTGTTATATACAGGGGCCTCCTCCTCAGTGTTATATACAGGGGCCTCCTCCTCAGTGTTATATACAGGGGCCTCCTCCTCAGTGTTATATACAGGGGCCTCCTCCTCAGTGTTATATACTGGGCCTCCTCCTCAGTGTTATATACAGGGGCCTCCTCCTCAGTGTTATATACAGGGGCCTCCTCCTCAGTGTTATATACAGGGGCCTCCTCCTCAGTGTTATATACAGGGGCCTCCTCCTCAGTGTTATATACAGGGGCCTCCTCCTCAGTGTTATATACAGGGGCCTCCTCCTCAGTGTTATATACAGGGGCCTCCTCCTCCTCAGTGTTATATACAGGGGCCTCCTCCTCCTCAGTGTTATATACAGGGGCCTCCTCCTCAGTGTTATATACAGGGGCCTCCTCCTCAGTGTTTATATACAGGGGCCTCCTCCTCAGTGTTATATACAGGGGCCTCCTCCTCAGTGTTATATACAGGGGCCTCCTCCTCAGTGTTATATACAGGGGCCTCCTCCTCAGTGTTATATACAGGGGCCTCCTCCTCAGTGTTATATACAGGGGCCTCCTCCTCAGTGTTATATACAGGGGCCTCCTCCTCAGTGTTATATACAGGGGCCTCCTCCTCAGTGTTATATACAGGGGCCTCCTCCTCAGTGTTATATACAGGGGCCTCCTCCTCAGTGTTATATACAGGGGCCTCCTCCTCCTCAGTGTTATATACAGGGGCCTCCTCCTCCTCCTCAGTGTTATATACAGGGGCCTCCTCCTCCTCCTCAGTGTTATATACAGGGGCCTCCTCCTCCTCCTCAGTGTTATATACAGGGGCCTCCTCCTCCTCCTCAGTGTTATATACAGGGGCCTCCTCCTCCTCCTCAGTGTTATATACAGGGGCCTCCTCCTCAGTGTTATATACAGGGGCCTCCTCCTCAGTGTTATATACAGGGGCCTCCTCCTCAGTGTTATATACAGGGGCCTCCTCCTCAGTGTTATATACAGGGGCCTCCTCCTCAGTGTTATATACAGGGGCCTCCTCCTCAGTGTTATATACAGGGGCCTCCTCCTCAGTGTTATATACAGGGGCCTCCTCCTCAGTGTTATATACAGGGGCCTCCTCCTCAGTGTTATATACAGGGGCCTCCTCCTCAGTGTTATATACAGGGGCCTCCTCCTCAGTGTTATATACAGGGGCCTCCTCCTCAGTGTTATATACAGGGGCCTCCTCCTCCTCCTCAGTGTTATATACAGGGGCCTCCTCCTCCTCCTCAGTGTTATATACAGGGGCCTCCCTCCTCCTCAGTGTTATATACAGGGGCCTCCTCCTCCTCCTCAGTGTTATATACAGGGGCCTCCTCCTCCTCCTCAGTGTTATATACAGGGGCCTCCTCCTCCTCAGTGTTATATACAGGGGCCTCCTCCTCCTCAGTGTTATATACAGGGGCCTCCTCCTCCTCAGTGTTATATACAGGGGCCTCCTCCTCCTCAGTGTTATATACAGGGGCCTCCTCCTCCTCAGTGTTATATACAGGGGCCTCCTCCTCCTCAGTGTTATATACAGGGGCCTCCTCCTCCTCAGTGTTATATACAGGGGCCTCCTCCTCCTCAGTGTTATATACAGGGGCCTCCTCCTCCTCAGTGTTATATACAGGGGCCTCCTCCTCCTCAGTGTTATATACAGGGGCCTCCTCCTCCTCAGTGTTATATACAGGGGCCTCCTCCTCCTCAGTGTTATATACAGGGGCCTCCTCCTCCTCAGTGTTATATACAGGGGCCTCCTCCTCCTCAGTGTTATATACAGGGGCCTCCTCCTCCTCAGTGTTATATACAGGGGCCTCCTCCTCCTCAGTGTTATATACAGGGGCCTCCTCCTCCTCAGTGTTATATACAGGGGCCTCCTCCTCCTCAGTGTTATATACAGGGGGCTCCTCCTCCTCAGTGTTATATACAGGGGCCTCCTCCTCCTCAGTGTTATATACAGGGGCCTCCTCCTCCTCAGTGTTATATACAGGGGCCTCCTCCTCCTCAGTGTTATATACAGGGGCCTCCTCCTCCTCCTCAGTGTTATATACAGGGGCCTCCTCCTCCGCCTCAGTGTTATATACAGGGGCCTCCTCCTCAGTGTTATATACAGGGGCCTCCTCCTCCTCAGTGTTATATACAGGGGCCTCCTCCTCCTCAGTGTTATATACAGGGGCCTCCTCCTCCTCAGTGTTATATACAGGGGCCTCCTCCTCCTCAGTGTTATATACAGGGGCCTCCTCCTCAGTGTTATATACAGGGGCCTCCTCCTCCTCCTCAGTGTTATATACAGGGGCCTCCTCCTCCTCAGTGTTATATACAGGGGCCTCCTCCTCCTCAGTGTTATATACAGGGGCCTCCTCCTCCTCAGTGTTATATACAGGGGCCTCCTCCTCCTCAGTGTTATATACAGGGGCCTCCTACTCCTCAGTGTTATATACAGGGGCCTCCTCCTCCTCCTCAGTGTTATATACAGGGGCCTCCTCCTCAGTGTTATATACAGGGGCCTCCTCCTCCTCCTCAGTGTTATATACAGGGGCCTCCTCCTCCTCAGTGTTATATACAGGGGCCTCCTCCTCCTCAGTGTTATATACAGGGGCCTCCTCCTCCTCAGTGTTATATACAGGGGCCTCCTCCTCCTCAGTGTTATATACAGGGGCCTCCTCCTCCTCAGTGTTATATACAGGGGCCTCCTCCTCCTCCTCAGTGTTATATACAGGGGCCTCCTCCTCCTCAGTGTTATATACAGGGCCTCCTCCTCCTCAGTGTTATATACAGGGGCCTCCTCCTCCTCAGTGTTATATACAGGGGCCTCCTCCTCAGTGTTATATACAGGGGCCTCCTCCTCCTCCTCCTCCTCAGTGTTATATACAGGGGCCTCCTCCTCCTCCTCCTCAGTGTTATATACAGGGGCCTCCTACTCCTCAGTGTTATATACAGACACCTCAGTGTTATATACAGCTTTGTGTACACTCTGCCATCTCCCGGCCTGTTACCTGCTCCCGGGTGTCTGCTGGGGGTTGTAGTTCTCCTCACACACGATGACTGAGCTCCAGCATCTACATGTTATGTGCAAGCTCCGCCTCTTCTACTGCCCGCGCAGCGCTGTCCCGCCCACTCATTTGCATGAGGCTCCACCCCTGCTTCTGCCAGCTCCGCCTCTCTTCCGCTGATATTTGCCGGTTCCCCCACATCAATAATACGTGTTGTAAGGCGCGTTAGATGCGTATGCCCCGCCTTCCACGTTTGCCCCGCCCTCTTCTCCTTCCCGCAGGTTTTTCCTCCGTCGTGTTTAAGCTCCTCCTCAGGCTCCACCTACTGACTCCCCAGATATTATTCCTCACTTCTGCTCCAGCCCCGCCCCTTTCTGTTTCTCAGGCTCCACCTTCATGACTCTTGTGCTGAGAAGAAGACAGCAGACATTACTCAAGCACCGTGAGAGAGACATCAACCTGTCCCAGAGCCTCCACCTCCAGCCTCCTCCACCTTTCCCCCAGCCTCCTCCTCCTGTCCCCCAGCCTCCTCCTGTCCTCCAGCGTACTCCTACTGTCCTCCAGCCTCCTCCTCCTGTCCCCCAGCCTCCTCCTGTCCTCCAGCGTACTCCTCCTGTCCTCCAGCCTCCTCCTCCTCCTGTCCCCCGGCCTCCTCCTCCTCCTGTCCCCCGGCCTCCTCCTCCTCCTGTCCCCCGGCCTTCTCCTCCTCCTCCTGTCCCCCGGCCTCCTCCTCCTCCTCCTGTCCCCCGGCCTCCTCCTCCTCCTCCTGTCCCCCGGCCTCCTCCTCCTGTCCCCCGGCCTCCTCCTCCTCCTGTCCCCCGGCCTTCTCCTCCTCCTCCTGTCCCCCGGCCTTCTCCTCCTCCTCCTGTCCCCCGGCCTTCTCCTCCTCCTCCTGTCCCCCGGCCTTCTCCTTCTCCTCCTGTCCCCCGGCCTCCTCCTCCTCCTCCTGTCCCCCGGCCTTCTCCTCCTCCTCCTGTCCCCCGGCCTCCTCCTCCTCCTGTCCCCCGGCCTTCTCCTCCTCCTCCTGTCCCCCGGCCTCCTCCTCCTGTCCCCCGGCCTCCTCCTCCTCCTCCTCCTCCTGTCCCCCGGCCTCCTCCTCCTCCTGTCCCCCGGCCTTCTCCTCCTCCTCCTGTCCCCCGGCCTTCTCCTCCTCCTCCTGTCCCCCGGCCTTCTCCTCCTCCTCCTGTCCCCCGGCCTTCTCCTTCTCCTCCTGTCCCCCGGCCTCCTCCTCCTCCTCCTGTCCCCCGGCCTCCTCCTCCTCCTGTCCCCCGGCCTTCTCCTCCTCCTCCTGTCCCCCAGCCTCCTCCTCCTGTCCCCCGGCCTCCTCCTCCTCCTGTCCCCCGGCCTCCTCCTGTCCCCCGGCCTCCTCCTCCTCCTGTCCCCCGGCCTTCTCCTCCTCCTCCTGTCCCCCGGCCTCCTCCTCCTGTCCCCGGCCTCCTCCTCCTGTCCCCCGGCCTTCTCCAGTCCCCCGGGCCTCCTCCACCTCCTCCTGTCCCCCAGCCTTCTCCTCCTGTCCCACATCCTCCTCCTCCTGTCTCACGGCCTTCTCCTCCTCCTGTCCCCCAGCCTCCTCCTCCTGTCCCCCAGCCTCCTCCTCCTGTCCCACGTCCTCCTCCTCCTGTCTCACGGCCTTCTCCTCCTCCTGTCCCCCAGCCTCCTCTTCCTGTCCTCCAGCCACCTCCTCCTGTCCCCCGGCCTCCTTCTCCAGTCCCCTGGCCTTCTCCTCCAGTCCTCCAGCCTCATCCTGTCCTCCGGCCTCCTCCTCCGGCCTCATCCTCCTGTCCCCCGGCTTCATCCTCCGGTCCCCCGGCCTCATCCTCCGGTCCCCCGGCCTCCTCCTCCGGTCCCCCGGCCTCCTCCTCTGGTCCCCCAGCCTCCTCCTGTCCCCCATCCTCCTCCTTTCCCCCAGCCTCCTCCTCCTGTCCCCCAGCCTCCTCCTGTCCCCCATCCTCCACCTGTCCTCCAGCCTCCACCTCCTGCCCCCAGTCTCCACCTCCTATCCTCCAACCTTCTCATGTCCTCCAGCCTCCTCTTCCAGTCCTCCAGCCTCCTCCCCCTGTCCCCCAGCCTCCTCCTCCTGTCCCCCAGCCTCCTCCTCCTCCTTTCCCCTGGCCTCCTCCTCCTTTCCCCTGGCCTCCTCCTCCATCTCCTTTCCCCCAGCCTCCTCCTCCTCCTTTCCCCCAGCCTCCTCCTCCTGTCCTCCAGCCTCCTCCTCCTTTTCCCCAGCCTCCTCCTCCTCCTTTTCCCCAGCCTCCTCCTCCTCCTTTCCCCCAGCCTCCTCCTCCTCCTTTCCCCCAGCCTCCTCCTCCTCCTTTCCCCCAGCCTCCACCTGTCCTCCAGCCTCCACCTCCTGCCCCCAGTCTCCACCTCCTATCCTCCAACCTTCTCATGTCCTCCAGCCTTCTCCTCCAGTCCTCCAGCCTCATCCTGTCCTCCGGCCTCCTCCTCCGGCCTCCTCCTCCTGTCCCCCGGCCTCATCCTCCTGTCCCCCGGCCTCATCCTCCGGTCCCCCGGCCTCATCCTCCGGTCCCCCGGCCTCATCCTCCGGTCCCCCGGCCTCCTCCTCTGGTCCCCCAGCCTCCACCTGTCCCCCAGCCTCCACCTCCTCCTTTCCCCCATCCTCCTCCTTTCCCCCAGCCTCCTCCTCCTGTCCCCCAGCCTCCTCCTGTCCCCCATCCTCCACCTGTCCTCCAGCCTCCACCTCCTGCCCCCAGTCTCCACCTCCTATCCTCCAACCTTCTCATGTCCTCCAGTCTCCTCTTCCAGTCCTCCAGCCTCCTCCCCCTGTCCCCCAGCCTCCTCCTTTCCCCCGGCCTCCTCCTCCTCCTTTCCCCTGGCCTCCTCCTCCTTTCCCCCGGCCTCCTCCTCCTCCTTTCCCCCGGCCTCCTCCTCCTCCTTTCCCCCAGCCTCCTCCTCCTCCTTTCCCCCAGCCTCCTCCTCCTGTCCTCCAGCCTCCTCCTCCTATCCCCCAGCCTCCTCCTCCTCCTTTCCCCCAGCCTCCTCCTCCTCCTTTCCCCCAGCCTCCTCCTCCTCCTTTCCCCCAGCCTCCTCCTTTCCCCCAGCCTCCTCCTGTCCCCCAGCCTCCTCCCCCTCCTGTCCCTCAGCCTCCTCCTGTAGCCTCCTGTCCTCCAGCCTCCTCCTCCTCCTGTCCCCCAGCCTCCTCCTGTAGCCTCCTGTCCTCCAGCCTCCTCCTGTATCCCCCTGTCCTCCAGCCTCCTTCTGTATCCCCCTGTCCTCCAGCCTCCTCCTCCTGTCCTACTGATATCACATGTATACATGGAGGAGGAGGAGGGGACACTATACATAACTCTCCTCTCCCTGTGTTTGCACGGTGTTCACACCTCCGGCCACTAGTTGTATATATTAGTTTGTCCTGGTGATTGTCGGGGCCGCTCATCACTTCCTCTTATCTTGTGCCGCCGTGTTGTGGGTCACGTTCTCTGAGTCTCCCATCACTCAGCGCTCTGTGGTGTCATCTCCTGGCAGTGATTGGACTGGAGACTCCATAATCTCCTGTTACGTGACGATGAGCAGGTACTGGCCCGAGCTGCACCGCACCAGGACATGGTCTGCTCTGGGCCTTGTATAACTGGGTCTGGCAGGGCACCCATGAGGCAGGCAAAATTGTAGTAAATACACAGCAGAATCATGGACAACCCTGAGGGATCCCCACTCCCTTCCCAAATATCCAGTGCAAATACCTGCAATGTATACATCACATATTATATATATATACCTGCAATGTATACATCACATATTATATACCTGCAATGTATACATCACATATTATATATATATACCTGCAATGTATACATCACATATTATATATATACCTGCAATGTATACATCACATATTATATATATACCTGCAATGTACACTCACCGGCCACTTTATTAGGTCCACCTGTCAAACTGCTCGTTAACACTTAATTTCTAATCAGCCAATCACATGGCGGCAGTGCATTTAGGCATGTAGACATGGTCAAGACAATCTCCTGCAGTTCTCCCGAGCATCAGTATGGGGAAGAAAGGTGATTTGTGGCTTTGAACGTGGCATGGTTGTTGGTGCCAGAAGGGCTGGTCTGAGTATTTCAGAAACTGCTGATCTACTGGGATTTTCACGCACAACCATCTCTAGGGTTTACAGAGAATGGTCAGAAAAAGAAAAAACATCCAGTGAGCGGCAGTTCTGTGGGCAGAAATGCCTTGTTGATGCCAGAGGTCAGAGGAGAATGGGCAGACTGGTTCGAGCTGATAGAAATCACCACCCGTTACAACCAAGGTAGGCAGAAGAGCATCTCTGAACGCACAGTATGTCAAACTTTGAGGCAGATGGCCTACAGCAGCAGAAGACCACACCGGGTGCCACTCCTTTCAGCTAAGAACAGGAAACTGAGGCTACAATTTGCACAAGCTCATCGAAATTGGACAGTAGAAGATTGGAAAAACGTTGCCTGGTCTGATGAGTCTCGATTTCTGCTGCGACATTCGGATGGTAGGGTCAGAGTTTGGTACAACAACATGAAAGCATGGATCCATCCTGCCTTGTATCAGCGGCTCAGGCTGGTGGTGGTGGTGTCATGGATCCATCCTGCCTTGTATCAGCGGGTCAGGCTGGTGGTGGTGGTGTCATGGATCCATCCTGCCTTGTATCAGCGGCTCAGGCTGGTGGTGCTGGTGTCATGGATCCATCCTGCCTTGTATCAGCGGCTCAGGCTGGTGGTGGTGGTGTCATGGATCCATCCTGCCTTGTATCAGCGGGTCAGGCTGGTGGTGGTGTCATGGATCCATCCTGCCTTGTATCAGCGGCTCAGGCTGGTGGTGCTGGTGTCATGGATCCATCCTGCCTTGTATCAGCGGCTCAGGCTGGTGGTGGTGGTGTCATGGATCCATCCTGCCTTGTATCAGCGGCTCAGGCTGGTGGTGGTGGTGTCATGGATCCATCCTGCCTTGTATCAGCGGCTCAGGCTGGTGGTGGTGGTGTCATGGATCCATCCTGCCTTGTATCAGCGGCTCAGGCTGGTGCTGGTGGTGTCATGGATCCATCCTGCCTTGTATCAGCGGCTCAGGCTGGTGGTGGTGGTGTCATGGATCCATCCTGCCTTGTATCAGCGGGTCAGGCTGGTGGTGGTGGTGTCATGGATCCATCCTGCCTTGTATCAGCGGGTCAGGCTGGTGGTGGTGTCATGGATCCATCCTGCCTTGTATCAGCGGCTCAGGCTGGTGGTGGTGGTGTCATGGATCCATCCTGCCTTGTATCAGCGGCTCAGGCTGGTGGTGGTGGTGTCATGGATCCATCCTGCCTTGTATCAGCGGGTCAGGCTGGTGGTGGTGGTGTCATGGATCCATCCTGCCTTGTATCAGCGGGTCAGGCTGGTGGTGGTGTCATGGATCCATCCTGCCTTGTATCAGCGGCTCAGGCTGGTGCTGGTGGTGTCATGGATCCATCCTGCCTTGTATCAGCGGCTCAGGCTGGTGGTGGTGGTGTCATGGATCCATCCTGCCTTGTATCAGCGGGTCAGGCTGGTGGTGGTGGTGTCATGGATCCATCCTGCCTTGTATCAGCGGCTCAGGCTGGTGGTGGTGTCATGGATCCATCCTGCCTTGTATCAGCGGCTCAGGCTGGTGGTGGTGGTGTCATGGATCCATCCTGCCTTGTATCAGCGGCTCAGGCTGGTGGTGGTGGTGTCATGGATCCATCCTGCCTTGTATAAGCGGCTCAGGCTGGTGGTGCTGGTGTCATGGATCCATCCTGCCTTGTATCAGCGGGTCAGGCTGGTGGTGCTGGTGTCATGGATCCATCCTGCCTTGTATCAGCGGCTCAGGCTGGTGGTGGTGGTGTCATGGATCCATCCTGCCTTGTATCAGCGGCTCAGGCTGGTGGTGGTGGTGTCATGGATCCATCCTGCCTTGTATCAGCAGCTCAGGCTGGTGGTGGTGGTGTCACGGATCCATCCTGCCTTGTATCAGCGGGTCAGGCTGGTGGTGGTGGTGTCATGGATCCATCCTGCCTTGTATCAGCGGGTCAGGCTGGTGGTGGTGGTGTCATGGATCCATCCTGCCTTGTATCAGCGGGTCAGGCTGGTGGTGGTGGTGTCATGGATCCATCCTGCCTTGTATCAGCGGCTCAGGCTGGTGGTGGTGGTGTCATGGATCCATCCTGCCTTGTATCAGCGGGTCAGGCTGGTGGTGGTGGTGTCATGGATCCATCCTGCCTTGTATCAGCGGCTCAGGCTGGTGCTGGTGGTGTCATGGATCCATCCTGCCTTGTATCAGCGGGTCAGGCTGGTGGTGGTGGTGTTATGGATCCATCCTGCCTTGTATCAGCGGCTCAGACTGGTGGTGGTGGTGTCATGGATCCATCCTGCCTTGTATCAGCGGGTCAGGCTGGTGGTGCTGGTGTCATGGATCCATCCTGCCTTGTATCAGCGGGTCAGGCTGACGTGGTGGTGTCATGGATCCATCCTGCCTTGTATCAGCGGCTCAGGCTGGTGGTGGTGGTGTCATGGATCCATCCTGCCTTGTATCAGCGGCTCAGGCTGGTGGTGGTGGTGTCATGGATCCATCCTGCCTTGTATCAGCGGCTCAGGCTGGTGGTGGTGTCATGGATCCATCCTGCCTTGTATCAGCGGCTCAGGCTGGTGGTGGTGGTGTCATGGATCCATCCTGCCTTGTATCAGCGGGTCAGGCTGGTGCTGGTGGTGTCATGGATCCATCCTGCCTTGTATCAGCGGGTCAGGCTGGTGGTGGTGGTGTCATGGATCCATCCTGCCTTGTATCAGCGGCTCAGGCTGGTGGTGGTGGTGTCATGGATCCATCCTGCCTTGTATCAGCGGGTCAGGCTGGTGGTGGTGGTGTCATGGATCCATCCTGCCTTGTATCAGCGGGTCAGGCTGGTGGTGGTGGTGTCATGGATCCATCCTGCCTTGTATCAGCGGGTCAGGCTGGTGGTGGTGTCATGGATCCATCCTGCCTTGTATCAGCGGCTCAGGCTGGTGGTGGTGGTGTCATGGATCCATCCTGCCTTGTATCACCGGGTCAGGCTGGTGGTGGTGGTGTCATGGATCCATCCTGCCTTGTATCACCGGGTCAGGCTGGTGGTGGTGGTGTCATGGATCCATCCTGCCTTGTATCAGCGGGTCAGGCTGGTGGTGGTGGTGTCATGGATCCATCCTGCCTTGTATCAGCGGCTCAGGCTGGTGGTGGTGGTGTCATGGATCCATCCTGCCTTGTATAAGCGGCTCAGGCTGGTGGTGCTGGTGTCATGGATCCATCCTGCCTTGTATCAGCGGGTCAGGCTGGTGGTGCTGGTGTCATGGATCCATCCTGCCTTGTATCAGCGGCTCAGGCTGGTGGTGGTGGTGTCATGGATCCATCCTGCCTTGTATCAGCGGCTCAGGCTGGTGGTGGTGGTGTCATGGATCCATCCTGCCTTGTATCAGCAGCTCAGGCTGGTGGTGGTGGTGTCACGGATCCATCCTGCCTTGTATCAGCGGGTCAGGCTGGTGGTGGTGGTGTCATGGATCCATCCTGCCTTGTATCAGCGGGTCAGGCTGGTGGTGGTGGTGTCATGGATCCATCCTGCCTTGTATCAGCGGGTCAGGCTGGTGGTGGTGGTGTCATGGATCCATCCTGCCTTGTATCAGCGGCTCAGGCTGGTGGTGGTGGTGTCATGGATCCATCCTGCCTTGTATCAGCGGCTCAGGCTGGTGGTGGTGGTGTCATGGATCCATCCTGCCTTGTATCAGCGGCTCAGGCTGGTGGTGGTGGTGTCATGGATCCATCCTGCCTTGTATCAGCGGCTCAGGCTGGTGCTGGTGGTGTCATGGATCCATCCTGCCTTGTATCAGCGGCTCAGGCTGGTGGTGGTGGTGTCATGGATCCATCCTGCCTTGTATCAGCGGGTCAGGCTGGTGCTGGTGGTGTCATGGATCCATCCTGCCTTGTATCAGCGGGTCAGGCTGGTGGTGGTGGTGTCATGGATCCATCCTGCCTTGTATCAGCGGCTCAGGCTGGTGGTGGTGGTGTCATGGATCCATCCTGCCTGGTATCAGCGGCTCAGGCTGGTGGTGGTGGTGTCATGGATCCATCCTGCCTTGTATCAGCGGCTCAGGCTGGTGCTGGTGGTGTCATGGATCCATCCTGCCTTGTATCAGCGGCTCAGGCTGGTGGTGGTGGTGTCATGGATCCATCCTGCCTTGTATCAGCGGGTCAGGCTGGTGGTGCTGGTGTCATGGATCCATCCTGCCTTGTATCAGCGGCTCAGGCTGGTGGTGGTGGTGTCATGGATCCATCCTGCCTTGTATCAGCGGCTCAGGCTGGTGGTGGTGGTGTCATGGATCCATCCTGCCTTGTATCAGCGGCTCAGGCTGGTGGTGGTGGTGTCATGGATCCATCCTGCCGTGTATCAGCGGCTCAGGCTGGTGGTGGTGGTGTCATGGATCCATCCTGCCTTGTATCAGCGGCTCAGGCTGGTGGTGGTGGTGTCATGGATCCATCCTGCCTTGTATCAGCGGGTCAGGCTGGTGGTGCTGGTGTCATGGATCCATCCTGCCTTGTATCAGCGGCTCAGGCTGGTGGTGCTGGTGTCATGGATCCATCCTGCCTTGTATCAGTGGGTCAGGCTGGTGGTGCTGGTGTCATGGATCCATCCTGCCTTGTATCAGCGGGTCAGGCTGGTGGTGGTGGTGTCATGGATCCATCCTGCCTGGTATCAGCGGCTCAGGCTGGTGGTGGTGGTGTCATGGATCCATCCTGCCTTGTATCAGCGGCTCAGGCTGGTGGTGGTGGTGTCATGGATCCATCCTGCCTTGTATCAGCGGCTCAGGCTGGTGGTGGTGGTGTCATGGATCCATCCTGCCTGGTATCAGCGGCTCAGGCTGGTGGTGGTGGTGTCATGGATCCATCCTGCCTTGTATCAGCGGCTCAGGCTGGTGCTGGTGGTGTCATGGATCCATCCTGCCTTGTATCAGCGGCTCAGGCTGGTGGTGGTGGTGTCATGGATCCATCCTGCCTTGTATCAGCGGGTCAGGCTGGTGGTGCTGGTGTCATGGATCCATCCTGCCTTGTATCAGCGGGTCAGGCTGGTGGTGGTGGTGTCATGGATCCATCCTGCCTTGTATCAGCGGCTCAGGCTGGTGGTGGTGGTGTCATGGATCCATCCTGCCTTGTATCAGCGGCTCAGGCTGGTGGTGGTGGTGTCATGGATCCATCCTGCCTTGTATCAGCGGCTCAGGCTGGTGGTGCTGGTGTCATGGATCCATCCTGCCTTGTATCAGCGGCTCAGGCTGGTGGTGGTGGTGTCATGGATCCATCCTGCCTTGTATCAGCGGCTCAGGCTGGTGGTGCTGGTGTCATGGATCCATCCTGCCTTGTATCAGCGGCTCAGGCTGGTGGTGGTGGTGTCATGGATCCATCCTGCCTTGTATCAGGGGGTCAGGCTGGTGGTGGTGGTGTCATGGATCCATCCTGCCTTGTATCAGGGGGTCAGGCTGGTGGTGGTGCTGTCATGGATCCATCCTGCCTTGTATCAGCGGGTCAGGCTGGTGGTGGTGGTGTCATGGATCCATCCTGCCTTGTATCAGCGGGTCAGGCTGGTGGTGGTGGTGTCATGGATCCATCCTGCCTTGTATCAGCGGCTCAGGCTGGTGGTGGTGGTGTCATGGATCCATTCTGCCTTGTATCAGCGGCTCAGGCTGGTGGTGGTGTCATGGATCCATCCTGCCTTGTATCAGCGGGTCAGGCTGGTGGTGCTGGTGTCATGGATCCATCCTGCCTTGTATCAGCGGGTCAGGCTGGTGGTGCTGGTGTCATGGATCCTTCCCTTGTATCAGCGGGTCAGGCTGGTGGTGCTGGTGTCATGGATCCATCCTGCCTTGTATCAGCGGCTCAGGCTGGTGGTGCTGGTGTCATGGATCCATCCTGCCTTGTATCAGCGGCTCAGGCTGGTGGTGGTGGTGTCATGGATCCATCCTGCCTTGTATCAGCGGCTCAGGCTGGTGGTGGTGGTGTCATGGATCCATCCTGCCTTGTATCAGCGGGTCAGGCTGGTGGTGGTGGTGTCATGGATCCATCCTGCCTTGTATCAGCGGGTCAGGCTGGTGGTGGTGGTGTCATGGATCCATCCTGCCTTGTATCAGCGGGTCAGGCTGGTGGTGGTGTCATGGATCCATCCTGCCTTGTATCAGCGGGTCAGGCTGGTGGTGGTGGTGTCATGGATCCATCCTGCCTTGTATCAGGGGGTCAGGCTGGTGGTGGTGGTGTCATGGATCCATCCTGCCTTGTATCAGCGGCTCAGGCTGGTGGTGGTGGTGTCATGGATCCATCCTGCCTTGTATCAGCGGCTCAGGCTGGTGGTGGTGGTGTCATGGATCCATCCTGCCTTGTATCAGCGGGTCAGGCTGGTGGTGGTGGTGTCATGGATCCATCCTGCCTTGTATCAGCGGGTCAGGCTGGTGGTGGTGGTGTCATGGATCCATCCTGCCTTGTATCAGCGGCTCAGGCTGGTGGTGGTGGTGTCATGGATCCATCCTGCCTTGTATCAGCGGCTCAGGCTGGTGGTGGTGGTTTCATGGATCCATCCTGCCTTGTATCAGCGGCTCAGGCTGGTGGTGCTGGTGTCATGGATCCATCCTGCCTTGTATCAGTGGCTCAGGCTGGTGGTGGTGGTGTCATGGATCCATCCTGCCTTGTATCAGCGGCTCAGGCTGGTGGTGCTGGTGTCATGGATCCATCCTGCCTTGTATCAGCGGGTCAGGCTGGTGGTGCTGGTGTCATGGATCCATCCTGCCTTGTATCAGTGGCTCAGGCTGGTGGTGGTGGTGTCATGGATCCATCCTGCCTTGTATCAGCGGCTCAGGCTGGTGGTGCTGGTGGTGTCATGGATCCATCCTGCATTGTATTAGCGGCTCAGGCTGGTGGTGGTGGTGTCATGGATCCATCCTGCCTTGTATCAGCGGCTCAGGCTGGTGGTGGTGGTGTCATGGATCCATCCTGCCTTGTATCAGCGGCTCAGGCTGGTGGTGCTGGTGTCATGGATCCATCCTGCCTTGTATCAGCGGGTCAGGCTGGTGGTGGTGGTGTCATGGATCCATCCTGCCTTGTATCAGCGGTTCAGGCTGGTGGTGGTGGTGTCATGGATCCATCCTGCCTTGTATCAGCAGCTCAGGCTGGTGGTGGTGGTGTCATGGATCCATCCTGCCTTGTATCAGCGGGTCAGGCTGGTGGTGGTGGTGTCATGGATCCATCCTGCCTTGTATCAGCGGCTCAGGCTGGTGGTGGTGGTGTCATGGATCCATCCTGCCTTGTATCAGCGGGTCAGGCTGGTGGTGCTGGTGTCATGGATCCATCCTGCCTTGTATCAGCGGGTCAGGCTGGTGGTGGTGGTGTCATGGATCCATCCTGCCTTGTATCAGCGGGTCAGGCTGGTGGTGCTGGTGTCATGGATCCATCCTGCCTTGTATCAGCGGCTCAGGCTGGTGGTGGTGGTGTCATGGATCCATCCTGCCGTGTATCAGCGGGTCAGGCTGGTGGTGGTGGTGTCATGGATCCATCCTGCCTTGTATCAGCGGCTCAGGCTGGTGGTGGTGGTGTCATGGATCCATCCTGCCTTGTATCAGCGGCTCAGGCTGGTGGTGGTGGTGTCATGGATCCATCCTGCCTTGTATCAGCGGCTCAGGCTGGTGGTGGTGGTGTCATGGTGTCTTTGGGCCCCTTGGTACAACGCCACAGCCTACCTGAGTATTGTTGCTGCCCATGTCCATCCCTTTATGAGCACAATGTACCCTGTAACATCTGATGGCTACTTTCAGCAGGATAATGCGCCATGTCATAAAGCTGGAATCATCTCAGACTGGTTTCTTGAACATGACAATGAGGTCACTGGACACAAATGGCCTCCACAGTCACCAGATCTCAATCCAATAGAGCATCTTTGGGATGTGGTGGAACGGGAGATTGGCATCATGGATGTGCAGCCGACAAATCTGCGGCAACTGTGTGATGCCATCATGTCACTATGGACCAAAATCTCTGAGAAGCTTCCAGCACCTTGTTGTATCTATGCCACGAAGAATTGAGGCAGTTCTGAAGGCAAAAGGGGGTCCAACCCGTTACTAGCATGGTGGACCTAATAAAGTGGCCGGTGAGTGTATATATATATCTGCAGTATATTTATTTTTTAGTAAATATTGTGTTTGTGAAATTTAATATATATATACACTCACCGGCCACTTTATTAGGTACACCATGCTAGTAACGGGTTGGACCCCCTTTTGCCTTCAGAACTGCCTCAATTCTTCGTGGCATAGATACAACAAGGTGCTGGAAGCTTCTCAGAGATTTTGCTCCATAGTGACATGATGGCATCACACAGTTGCCGCAGATTTGTCGGCTGCACATCCATGATGCCAATCTCCCGTTCCACCACATCCCAAAGATGCTCTATTGGATTGAGATCTGGTGACTGTGGAGGCCATTTGTGTCCAGTGACCTCATTGTCATGTCCAAGAAACCAGTCTGAGATGATTCCAGCTTTATGACATGGCGCATTATCCTGCTGAAAGTAGCCATCAGATGTTACAGGGTACATTGTGCTCATAAAGGGATGGACATGGGCAGCAACAACACCATGACACCACCACCACTAGCCTGAGCCGCCGATACAAGGCAGGATGGATCCATGACACCACCACCACCAGCCTGAGCCGCTGATACAAGGCAGGATGGATCCATGACACCACCAGCACCAGCCTGAGCCGCTGATACAAGGCAGGATGGATCCATGACACCACCACCACCAGCCTGAGCCGCTGATACAAGGCAGGATGGATCCATGACACCACCACCACCAGCCTGAGCCGCTGATACAAGGCAGGATGGATCCATGACACCACCACCACCAGCCTGACCCGCTGATACAAGGCAGGATGGATCCATGACACCAGCACCACCAGCCTGACCCGCTGATACAAGGCAGGATGGATCCATGACACCACCACCACCAGCCTGAGCCGCTGATACAAGGCAGGATGGATCCATGACACCACCACCAGCCTGAGCCGCTGATACAAGGCAGGATGGATCCATGACACCACCACCACCAGCCTGACCCGCTGATACAAGGCAGGATGGATCCATGACACCACCACCACCAGCCTGAGCCGCTGATACAAGGCAGGATGGATCCATGACACCACCACCACCAGCCTGAGCCGCTGATACAAGGCAGGATGGATCCATGACACCACCACCACCAGCCTGAGCCGCTGATACAAGGCAGGATGGATCCATGACACCACCACCACCAGCCTGAGCCGCTGATACAAGGCAGGATGGATCCATGACACCACCACCACCAGCCTGAGCCGCTGATACAAGGCAGGATGGATCCATGACACCACCACCACCAGCCTGACCCGCTGATACAAGGCAGGATGGATCCATGACACCAGCACCACCAGCCTGACCCGCTGATACAAGGCAGGATGGATCCATGACACCACCAGCACCAGCCTGACCCGCTGATACAAGGCAGGATGGATCCATGACACCACCACCACCAGCCTGAGCCGCTGATACAAGGCAGGATGGATCCATGACACCACCACCACCAGCCTGACCCCCTGATACAAGGCAGGATGGATCCATGACACCACCACCACCAGCCTGAGCCGCTGATACCAGGCAGGATGGATCCATGACACCAGCACCACCAGCCTGAGCCGCTGATACAAGGCAGGATGGATCCATGACACCAGCACCAGCCTGACCCGCTGATACAAGGCAGGATGGATCCAGGACACCAGCACCACCAGCCTGAGCCGCTGATACAAGGCAGGATGGATCCATGACACCACCACCACCAGCCTGACCCGCTGATACAAGGCAGGATGGATCCATGACACCACCACCACCAGCCTGAGCCGCTGATACAAGGCAGGATGGATCCATGACACCAGCACCAGCCTGAGCCGCTGATACAAGGCAGGATGGATCCATGACACCACCACCACCAGCCTGAGCCGCTGATACAAGGCAGGATGGATCCATGACACCACCACCACCAGCCTGAGCCGCTGATACAAGGCAGGATGGATCCATGCTTTCATGTTGTTGTACCAAATTCTGACCCTACCATCTGAATGTCGCAGCAGAAATCGAGACTCATCAGACCAGGCAACGTTTTTCCAATCTTCTACTGTCCAATTTTGATGATCTTGTGCAAATTGTAACCTCAGTTTCCTGTTCTTAGCTGAAAGGAGTGGCACCCGGTGTGGTCTTCTGCTGCTGTAGCCCATCTGCCTCAGAGTTGGACGTACTGTGCGTTCAGAGATGCTCTTCTGCCTACCTTGGTTGTAACGGGTGGCGATTTGAGTCACTGTTGCCTTTCTATCAGCTCGAACCAGTCTGCCCATTCTCCTCTGACCTCTGGCATCAACAAGGCATTTCCGCCCACAGAACTGCCGCTCACTGGATGTTTTTTCTTTTTCGGACCATTTTCTGTAAACCCTAGAGATGGTTGTGCGTGAAAATCCCAGTAGATCAGCAGTTGCTGAAATACTCAGACCAGCCCTTCTGGCACCAACAACCATGCCACGTTCAAAGGCCACAAATCACCTTTCTTCCCCATACTGATGCTCGGTTTGAACTGCAGGAGATTGTCTTGACCATGTCTACATGCCTAAATGCACTGCCGCCATGTGATTGGCTGATTAGAAACTAAGTGTTAACGAGCAGTTGGACAGGTGGACCTAATAAAGTGGCCGGTGAGTTTATATGTATATAGCAGCAGTAAATATACTGCACTCGGGCACAGACATCACTTGCTGCTGCCACCGTTTCCTTCTATGTCTCTGTTGGTCCGGTCCTTCCTGCTCTTCCTCCTGTAGACTCCTCATTGTTGCCAATACCTCTCCATCAGGTAGAGAACGTCATGGAAACTTCTCCCAGCCATGACTTATCACTGCAGAATTTGCCCCTCTGACTGTGGCCTCTGTGGTCACACTACGTTCCTAAAACTATCAATCAATATTATGTCCCCTAGATGACAACTAAGTGCTCCACAATGTGCCCGCTGCATTCAAGGCCGCCACTAGGAATTTTGGGGCCCCTGACTGGAAGATTTTTGTGCCCCCTTCCCCCACCGGTGTCCATTCCCACATTGATACATAACATTATACACAATTTTTTTTTTACCAAAACATTTTTCAACCATGACAAGCTAGACAGGACAATACTCTGTCTACTGCACGTGCCCGCTCAGTATATAGATAGCCCCTGCACGTGCCCGCTCAGTATATACATAGCCCCTGCACGTGCCCGCTCAGTATATACATAGCCCCTGCACGTGCCCGCTCAGTATATACATAGCCCCTGCATGTGCCCGCTCTGTATATAGATAGCCTCTGCACCTGCCCACTCAGTATATAGACAGTCCCTGCACCTGCCCACTCAGTATATAGACAGCCCCTGCACCTGCCCACTCAGTATATAGATAGCCCCTGCACCTGCCCACTCAGTATATAGATAGCCCCTGCACCTGCCCACTTAGTATATAGATAGCACACTACCGGCTGCTCTCCACTGAGTAACGGCCGCACATTACCGGCTGCTCTCCTCTGAGTAACGGCCGCACATTACCGGCTGCTCTCCTCTGAGTAACGGCCGCACATTACCGGCTGCTCTCCTCTGAGTAACGGCCGCACATTACCGGCTGCTCTTCTCTGAGTAACGGCCGCACATTACCGGCTGCTCTCCTCTGAGTAACGGCCGCACATTACCGGCTGCTCTCCACTGAGTAACGGCCGCACATTACTGGCTGCTCTCCTCTGAGTAACGGCCTCACATTACTGGCTGCTCTCCACTGACTGCAGATTACTGGCTGCTCTCCACTGAGTAACAGCCGCACATTACCGGCTGCTCTCCTCTGAGTAACGGCCTCACATTACTGGCTGCTCTCCTCTGACTGCAGATTACTGGCTGCTCTCCACTGAGTAACGGCCGCACATTACTGGCTGCTCTCCTCTGATTGCAGATTACCGGCTTCTCTCCACTGAGTAACGGTTGCACATTACCGGCTGCTCTCCTTGGACTGCAGATTACCGGCTGCTCTCCCCTGAGTACAGGCTGCAGATTACTGGCTGCTCTCTTCTGAGTAACAGCCGCACATTACTGGCTGCTCTCCTCTGAGTCACGGCCGCACATTACCGGCTGCTCGCCTCTGACTGCAGATTACTGGCTGCTCTCCTCTGAGTACAGGCTGCAAATTACTGGCTGCTCTCCACTGAGTAACGGCCGCACATTACTGTCTGCTCTCCTCTGAGTAACGGCCGCAGATTACCGGCTGCTCTCCTTGGACTGCAGATTACTGGCTACTCTCCTCTGAGTAACGGCTGCACATTACCGGATGCTCTCCTCTGAGTAACGGCCGCACATTACTGGCTGCTCTCCTCTGACTGCAGATTACCGGCTTCTCTCCACTGAATAACAGCCGCACATTACCAGCTGCTCTCCTCTGAGTAACGGCCGCACATTACTGGCTGCTCTCCAGTGAGTAACGGCTGCACATTACCGGCTGCTCTTCTCTGAGTAGCGGCCGCACATTACTGGCTGCTCTCCACTGAGTAACGACCGCACATTACTGGCTGCTCTCCTCTGACTGCAGATTACTGGCTGCTCTCCTCTGACTGCAGATTACTGGCTGCTCTCCTCTGAGTAACGGCCGCACATTACTGGCTGCTCTTCTCTGAGTAGTGGCCGCACATTACTGGCTGCTCTCCACTGAGTAACGACCTCACATTACTGGCTGCTCTCCACTGAGTAACGGCCACACATTACTGGCTGCTCTCCACTGAGTAACGGCCACACATTACTGGCTGCTCTCCACTGAGTAACGGCCGCACATTACTGGCTGCTCTCCACTGAGTAACGGCCGCACATTACTGGCTGCTCTCCTCTAAATAACGGCCGCATATTACTGGCTGCTCTCCTCTGATTGCAGATTACCGGCTTCTCTCCACTGAGTAACAGCTGCACATTACTGGCTGCTCTCCTTGGACTGCAGATTACCGGCTGCTCTC
This sequence comes from Engystomops pustulosus, assembly GCF_040894005.1. NCBI lineage: Eukaryota > Metazoa > Chordata > Amphibia > Anura > Leptodactylidae > Engystomops > Engystomops pustulosus. Next base: position 244,303 of record NW_027285036.1, on the reverse strand, counting down.
CCCTGAGTACAGGCTGCAGATTACTGGCTGCTCTCTTCTGAGTCACGGCTGCACATTACCGGCTGCTCTCCTCTGAGTAACGACCTCACATTACTGGCTGCTCTCCTCTGATTGCAGATTACCGGCTTCTCTCCACTGAGTAACAGCTGCACATTACTGGCTGCTCTCCTCTGACTGCAGATTACTGGCTGCTCTCCACTGAATAACGGCCGCACATTACCGGCTGCTCTCCAGTGAGTAACGGCTGCACATTACTGGCTGCTCTCCTCTGAGTAACGACCTCACATTACTGGCTGCTCTCCTCTGAGTAACGGCCGCACATTACCGGCTGCTCTCCTCTGAGTAACGGCCGCACATTACTGGCTGCTCTCCACTGAGTAACGGCCGCACATTACCGGCTGCTCTCCACTGAGTAACGGCCGCACATTACTGGCTGCTCTCAACTGAGTAACGGCTGCACATTACTGGCTGCTCTCCTCTGAGTACAGACTGCAGATTACTGGCTGCTCTCCTCTGAGTACAGACTGCAGATTACTGGCTGCTCTCCTCTGAGTAACGGCCGCACATTACTGGCTGCTCTCCACTGAGTAACGGCTGCACATTACTGGCTGCTCTCCTCTGACTGCAGATTACCGGCTGCTCTCCTCTGAGTAACGGCCGCACATTACTGGCTGCTCTCCACTGAGTAACGGCCGCACATTACTGGCTGCTCTCAACTGAGTAACGGCTGCACATTACTGGCTGCTCTCCTCTGAGTACAGACTGCAGATTACTGGCTGCTCTCCTCTGAGTACAGACTGCAGATTACTGGCTGCTCTCCTCTGAGTAACGGCCGCACATTACTGGCTGCTCTCCACTGAGTAACGGCCGCACATTACTGGCTGCTCTCCACTGAGTAACGGCCGCACATTACTGGCTGCTCTCCTCTGAGTAACGGCCGCACATTACTGGCTGCTCTCCACTGAGTAACGGCCACACATTACTGGCTGCTCTCCACTAACTGCAGATTACCGGCTTCTTTCCACTGAGTAACGGCTGCACATTACTGGCTGCTCTCCTCTGAGTAACGGCCACACATTACTGGCTGCTCTCCACTGAGTAGCGGCCGCACATTACTGGCTGCTCTCCTCTGAGTAACGGCCGCACATTACTGGCTGCTCTCCTCTGACTGCAGATTACCGGCTTCTTTCCAATGAGTAACGGCTGCACATTACTGGCTGCTCTCCTCTGAGTACAGGCTGCACATTACTGGCTGCTCTCCTCTGAGTAACGGCCGCACATTACTGGCTGCTCTCCTCTGAGTAACGGCCGCACATTACTGGCTGCTCTCCTCTGATTAACGGCCGCACATTACTGGCTGCTCTCCTCTGAGTAACGGCCACACATTACTGGCTGCTCTCCACTGAGTAACGACCTCACATTACTGGCTGCTCTCCTCTGACTGCAGATTACTGGCTGCTCTCCTCTCAGTAACGGCTGCACATTACTGGCTGATCTCCTCTGAGTAACGACCTCACATTACTGGCTGCTCTCCTCTGAGTCACGGCCGCACATTACTGGCTGCTCTCCTTGGACTGCAGATTACCGGCTGCTCTCCTCTGAGTACAGGCTGCAGATTACTGGCTGCTCTCCTTGGACTGCAGATTACCGGCTGCTCTCCTCTGAGTACAGGCTGCACATTACTGGCTGCTCTCCTCTGAGTAACGGCCGCACATTACTGGCTGCTCTCCTCTGAGTAACGGCCGCACATTACTGGCTGCTCTCCTCTGAGTAACGGCCGCACATTACTGGCTGCTCTCCTCTGAGTAACGGCTGCACATTACTGGCTGCTCTCCTCTGAGTAACGGCCGCACATTACTGGCTGCTCTCCTCTGAGTAACGGCCGCACATTACTGGCTGCTCTCCTCTGAGTAACGGCCGCACATTACTGGCTGCTCTCCTTGGACTGCAGATTGCCGGCTGCTCTCCTTGGACTGCAGATTGCCGGCTGCTCTCCTTGGACTGCAGATTACCGGCTGCTCTCCTTGGACTGCAGATTACTGGCTGCTCTCCTTGGACTGCAGATTACTGGCTGCTCTCCTTGGACTGCAGATTACCGGCTGCTCTCCTTGGACTGCAGATTACCGGCTGCTCTCCTTGGACTGCAGATTACCGGCTGCTCTCCTTGGACTGCAGATTACCGGCTGCTCTCCTTGGACTGCAGATTACTGGCTGCTCTCCTTGGACTGCAGATTACTGGCTGCTCTCCTTGGACTGCAGATTACCGGCTGCTCTCCTTGGACTGCAGATTACCGGCTGCTCTCCTTGGACTGCAGATTACTGGCTGCTCTCCTTGGACTGCAGATTACCGGCTGCTCTCCTTGGACTGCAGATTACCGGCTGCTCTCCTTGGACTGCAGATTACTGGCTGCTCTCCTTGGACTGCAGATTACCGGCTGCTCTCCTTGGACTGCAGATTACCGGCTGCTCTCCTTGGACTGCAGATTACCGGCTGCTCTCCTTGGACTGCAGATTACTGGCTGCTCTCCTCTGGGTGATGGCTGCAGATTACTGGCTGCTCTCCTTGGACTGCAGATTACTGGCTACTCTTCTCTGAGTACTGGCTGCAGATTAACCCCTTCCCGACATGTGACGTAATAGAATGCCCCACGTCGGGTATGGGTGCATGGAGAAGGCTCATGGGCTGAGTCCTCCCCATAACCAGTAAGTCTAACACTTACCGGTAACACCAGCGATCGATGCGAGCACCAATCACGGGTATTAAGTCATCGATTGCCACCACCAAAGCTGCTGGCACTCAAGAGGTGGCACTCTGAGCCCTCTCAGTGGGCACTCAGGCTGTTGCCCCAGCACAGAATTCCCCAGACAGGACGAGGATCCTCCTGCAGGACCATGACATGAAGCATCTGGGACTATACCGGAGACTGCAGGGAGAGAAGGTGAGGACAGGGTCACATTATCATTGGAGTTCCTGCACTTGGCCCCACAATTCTCAGGGAAGCTCCGATGGTGATCTGAACCTTCTGTCACAGATATTGGGGTCCTCAGGACCGCGGACAGCTGTGGAATAGTCCGGAGCAAGAAGATTTTAATAATGCTAGAATTGCTGTGTTGGCATTTTGCAATAAATAGTTGGGTCTGGTTTGGATTTTGGGCACCCAGTCTCTAAAAGGTTCATCCATCACTGCCCTAGGGGAAAAATAGTAAAAATTTAAAAAAGTTAAAAAATTATAATAAAAAAACCCTAAAAAAGTAAATCCCCCCCCCCCTTCCCTAGAACTGATGTATATATAAATAAACAGTAAAAATCCTAAACACAATGGGGCTCATTTACTAAGAGCCTGAATCGCTCATCTTCGTTGGGTTTCCCAAAAATTACCGGTTTGCGCCAAATAGTTTTTTGCCGCACGCGATCAGATTGTGACGCATTGCCACCGGCATGCATACAATGGAAATCGGGGGGGGGGGGGGGCCTTTGGAAAACCTGACGGATTCGGAAAAAACGCATAATTTAAAAAAAAAAATGTGTCGCTTGACACACGCTTACCTGCACCAGGAATAGGATGGTGCACTCCGACGGACTTCAGCGCAGCAGCGACACCTGGTGGACATCGGGCGCACGACCTTAGTGAATCCTTGTCGGAGAACGCGCCGCTGGATCACGACAGGACCGGGTAAGTAAATCTGCCCCATTAGGTATTGCCGCATCCGAAAACGCCCGATCAGAATATAATAACGCTTTTTCACTGCGTTTTACCCTGTAACGGAAAATAACGCCCAAAGTCGAAGATGGCATTTTTCTGCCATTTTTAAAAATATTTTAAAAATTCAATAAAAAGGGATAAAAAGGTCGTACAGTCCAAAACATAGAAGCAATGAAAACGTCACCAAAAGTCGCAAAAAAGTCACCCACAGCTCCGAGCAGTAAAAAAGTTATAAAAAAGTGATAAGCACCAGAAGACGGCAAAATAAAAAATGTTTTTTAATTCTTGTAAATGTATGAAAACATAAATCCCATATAAATGTGTTATCCCCGCGATCGCACCGACCCAAAGAATAAAGCAGACGCGTCATGTGGGGCGCACAGTGACAGCCGTAACATCCAACCCCACACGAAAATGGCGCACAGGCGTTTTTACACTCATTTCACTGTATTTGAATGTAGTAGCCATGTAGCAGGCATGTAGTAGGTGTGTAGTAGCCATGTAGTAGGTGTGTAGTAGCCATGTAGTAGGTGTGTAGCATGCATGTAGCAGACATGTAGTAGCTGTGTAGCATGCATGTAGCAGACATGTAGTAGGTGTGTAGCAGGCATGTCGTAGGTGTGTAGTAGCCATGTAGTAGGTGTGTAGTAGCCATGTAGTAGGTGTGTAGCATGCATGTAGCAGGCATGTAGTAGCCATGTAGTAGGTGTGTAGTAGCCATGTAGTAGGTGTGTAGTAGCCATGTAGTAGGTGTGTAGTAGCCATGTAGTAGGTGTGTAGCATGCATGTAGCAGACATGTAGTAGGTGTGTAGTAGCCATGTATTAGGTGTGTAGCATGCATGTAGCAGACATGTAGTAGGTGTGTAGCAGACATGTAGTAGCTGTGTAGCATGCATGTAGCAGACATGTAGTAGGTGTGTAGCAGGCATGTCGTAGGTGTGTAGTAGCCATGTAGTAGGTGTGTAGTAGCCATGTAGTAGGTGTGTAGCATGCATGTAGCAGGCATGTAGTAGGTGTGTAGTAGCCATGTAGTAGGTGTGTAGTAGCCATGTAGTAGGTGTGTAGCATGCATGTAGCAGGCATGTAGCAGACATGTAGTAGGTGTGTATGAGGCGGCCATTTGTTACTGCGACAGCTCTGATATCCATCTACATCTTATTACACTGACTAATGCCCCCAGTTACCTCTCCCACTGCAGTGCACTAATTACAGTCCAGCTGAGGGCATATCCCCCGAGCACCGAGGCCTCGTCTGCCTTACAGTCTATAATAATAAAAGTGGCGTTTTAACGATTCTTCCCGTCCTGATATTTCGTCTTTTTCGTCTGCCAAAGGTAGATTTGTGAAAAGTTGTGTAAAGAATCCACGCCCTGACATTAGTCAGCTTTTTGTAATAAAATCTCCTGTTTTTGACTCAAAATAACTGCAGGAAATGTGAACAGGGCCCGATGTGTCAGCAGGACCCAACGTGTCAGCAGGACCCAACGTGGGAATTTTCCTGTGTTATAATGGGGGAAGTTCAGATGATTCCACCGGGGCTTGTCAGGTGTTAGGAACTAAGTGCAGGGGGTCCATTGATCATCAGCCAGTGGGACCCACTCTACAGCAGTAGATGTTCCGGCAGTTGCTGGTCTGGGATGTGTAGGACTGGATCTTACAGATGCTATAGTCTCCGCCATCAATCTGGGAAGGTTATAAGGAAATCTACAAACAATCTCAAGTCCATCATGATGACAATTCAGTCACCCAAAAATCTGACAGGGAAATGCTCAAAGAAACCGCAGAACCTCAAGATCCCTTCTCCAGGACTCAACCCAAACGAGCGACTAATATTTTTAAATATGGAAGTACAATGAGGCCCGTCACACAAAAGCGAGTGGTGTGCGTCCAACTTACCTTATACTCACAGTGAGTGCTGCCTGGAACATCCGGCCCAAACACTGGCAACCAGAACCAAACTCAGCCGGTCAGGCCAGCTCCGGTTGTCAGCACTCGGGCCGGATGTTCCTGCCTGAACTCTCTGTAAGTGTCATGTAAGTTGGAGGCATCACCCTCGCCCGTGTATGAAGGACCTAAGATGAGGCTGGACACGTGTGGACGGCTTGTCAGGAGAAGTGAAGGCTATCTACAGCACACGGTGGCACAAACCACAAGACTCGTGGAATAACCAGGAATATTTATTGCTGTGGTTAAAACTAATCTACGAAATGTCCTCATGGGGGCAGTAACAGGTCAGGGCTGGACTGTGCAGCATTAGACACAACTATGGTCCAGGATCAGAGACGTCCCGGGGCAGTAACAGGTCAGGGCTGGACTGTGCAGCATTAGACACAACTATGGTCCAGGATCAGAGACGTTCCGGGGCAGTAACAGGTCAGGGCTGGACTGTGCAGCATTAGATACAATTATGGTCCAGGATCAGAGACGTTCCGGGGCAGTAACAGGTCAGGGCTGGACTGTGCAGCATTAGACACAACTATGGTCCAGGATCAGAGACGTTCCCGGGGCAGTAACAGGTCAGGGCTGGACTGTGCAGCATTAGACACAACTATGGTCCAGGATCAGAGACGTCCCGGGGCAGTAACAGGTCAGGGCTGGACTGTGCAGCATTAGACACAACTATGGTCCAGGATCAGAGTTGTTCCTGGGGCAGTAACAGGTCAGGGCTGGACTGTGCAGCATTAGATACAACTATGGTCCAGGATCAGAGACGTTCCGAGGCAGTAACAGGTCAGGGCTGGACTGTGCAGCATTAGACACCAACTATGGTCCAGGATCAGAGACCTTCCCGGGGCAGTAACAGGTCAGGGCTGGACTGTGCAGCATTAGATACAACTATGGTCCAGGATCAGAGACATTCTGGGGCAGTAACAGGTCAGGGCTGGACTGTGCAGCATTAGATACAACTATGGTCCAGGATCAGAGACCTTCCCGGGGCAGTAACAGGTCAGGGCTGGACTGTGCAGCATTAGATACAACTATGGTCCAGGATCAGAGACGTTCCGAGGCAGTAACAGGTCAGGGCTGGACTGTGCAGCATTAGACACAACTATGGTCCAGGATCAGAGACGTTCCGGGGCAGTAACAGGTCAGGGCTGGACTGTGCAGCATTAGTCACAACTATGGTCCAGGATCAGAGACGTTCTGGGGCAGTAACAGGTCAGGGCTGGACTGTGCAGCATTAGATACAACTATGGTCCAGGATCAGAGACCTTCCCGGGGCAGTAACAGGTCAGGGCTGGACTGTGCAGCATTAGATACAACTATGGTCCAGGATCAGAGACGTTCCGAGGCAGTAACAGGTCAGGGCTGGACTGTGCAGCATTAGACGCCAACTATGGTCCAGGATCAGAGACCTTCCCGGGGCAGTAACAGGTCAGGGCTGGACTGTGCAGCATTAGATACAACTATGGTCCAGGATCAGAGACGTTCCGGGGCAGTAACAGGTCAGGGCTGGACTGTACAGCATTAGACACAACTATGGTCCAGGATCAGAGACGTTCCGGGGCAGTAACAGGTCAGGGCTGGACTGTGCAGCATTAGACACAACTATGGTCCAGGATCAGAGACGTTCCGGGGCAGTAACAGGTCAGGGCTGGACTGTGCAGCATTAGACACAACTGTGGTCCAGGATCAGAGACCTTCCCGGGGCAGTAACAGGTCAGAGCTGGACTGTGCAGCATTAGACACAACTATGGTTCAGGATCAGAGACATTCTGGGGCAGTAACAGGTCAGGGCTGGACTGTGCAGCATTAGATACAACTATGGTCCAGGATCAGAGACCTTCCCGGGGCAGTAACAGGTCAGGGCTGGACTGTGCAGCATTAGATACAACTATGGTCCAGGATCAGAGACGTTCCGAGGCAGTAACAGGTCAGGGCTGGACTGTGCAGCATTAGACACAACTATGGTCCAGGATCAGAGACGTTCCGGGGCAGTAACAGGTCAGGGCTGGACTGTGCAGCATTAGTCACAACTATGGTCCAGGATCAGAGACGTCCCGGGGCAGTAACAGGTCAGGGCTGGACTGTGCAGCATTAGATACAACTATGGTCCAGGATCAGAGACGTTCCGGGACAGTAACAGTTCAGGGCTGGACTGTGCAGCATTAGACACAACTATGGTCCAGGATCAGAGACGTTCCCGGGGCAGTAACAGGTCAGGGCTGGACTGTGCAGCATTAGACACAACTATGGTCCAGGATCAGAGACGTTCTGGGGCAGTAACAGTTCAGGGCTGGACTGTGCAGCATTAGACACAACTATGGTCCAGGATCAGAGACCTTCCCGGGGCAGTAACAGGTCAGGGCTGGACTGTGCAGCATTAGACACAACTATGGTCCAGGATCAGAGACGTCCTGGGGCAGTAACAGGTCAGGGCTGGACTGTGCAGCATTAGACACAACTATGGTTCAGGATCAGAGACATTCTGGGGCAGTAACAGGTCAGGGCTGGACTGTGCAGCATTAGATACAACTATGGTCCAGGATCAGAGACCTTCCCGGGGCAGTAACAGGTCAGGGCTGGACTGTGCAGCATTAGATACAACTATGGTCCAGGATCAGAGACGTTCCGAGGCAGTAACAGGTCAGGGCTGGACTGTGCAGCATTAGACACAACTATGGTCCAGGATCAGAGACGTTCTGGGGCAGTAACAGGTCAGGGCTGGACTGTGCAGCATTAGACACAACTATGGTCCCGGATCAGAGACGTTCTGGGGCAGTAACAGTTCAGGGCTGGACTGTGCAGCATTAGATACAACTATGGTCCAGGATCAGAGACGTTCTGGGGCAGTAACAGGTCAGGGCTGGACTGTGCAGCATTAGACACAACTGTGGTGCAGGATCAGAGACCTTCCCGGGGCAGTAACAGGTCAGAGCTGGACTGTGCAGCATTAGACACAACTATGGTCCAGGATCAGAGACGTTCCGAGGCAGTAACAGGTCAGGGCTGGACTGTGCAGCATTAGACGCCAACTATGGTCCAGGATCAGAGACCTTCCCGGGGCAGTAACAGGTCAGAGCTGGACTGTGCAGCATTAGATACAACTATGGTCCAGGATCAGAGACGTTCCGAGGCAGTAACAGGTCAGGGCTGGACTGTGCAGCATTAGACGCCAACTATGGTCCAGGATCAGAGACCTTCCCGGGGCAGTAACAGGTCAGGGCTGGACTGTGCAGCATTAGATACAACTATGGTCCAGGATCAGAGACGTTCCGAGGCAGTAACAGGTCAGGGCTGGACTGTGCAGCATTAGATACAACTATGGTCCAGGATCAGAGACCTTCCCGGGGCAGTAACAGGTCAGGGCTGGACTGTGCAGCATTAGATACAACTATGGTCCAGGATCAGAGACGTTCCGAGGCAGTAACAGGTCTGGGCTGGACTGTGCAGCATTAGATACAACTATGGTCCAGGATCAGAGACGTTCCGGGGCAGTAACAGGTCAGGGCTGGACTGTACAGCATTAGACACAACTATGGTCCAGGATCAGAGACGTTCCGGGGCAGTAACAGGTCAGGGCTGGACTGTGCAGCATTAGACACAACTATGGTCCAGGATCAGAGACGTTCCGGGGCAGTAACAGGTCAGGGCTGGACTGTGCAGCATTAGACACAACTGTGGTCCAGGATCAGAGACCTTCCCGGGGCAGTAACAGGTCAGAGCTGGACTGTGCAGCATTAGACACAACTATGGTTCAGGATCAGAGACATTCTGGGGCAGTAACAGGTCAGGGCTGGACTGTGCAGCATTAGATACAACTATGGTCCAGGATCAGAGACCTTCCCGGGGCAGTAACAGGTCAGGGCTGGACTGTGCAGCATTAGATACAACTATGGTCCAGGATCAGAGACGTTCCGAGGGAGTAGCAGGTCAGGGCTGGACTGTGCAGCATCAGACACAACTATGGTCCAGGATCAGAGATGTTCCGGGGCAGTAACAGGTCAGGGCTGGACTGTGCAGCATTAGATACAACTATGGTCCAGGATCAGAGACCTTCCCGGGGCAGTAACAGGTCAGGGCTGGACTGTGCAGCATTAGATACAACTATGGTCCAGGATCAGAGACGTTCCGAGGGAGTAGCAGGTCAGGGCTGGACTGTGCAGCATCAGACACAACTATGGTCCAGGATCAGAGACGTCCCGGGGCAGTAACAGGTCAGGGCTGGACTGTGCAGCATTAGATACAACTATGGTCCAGGATCAGAGACGTTCCGGGACAGTAACAGTTCAGGGCTGGACTGTGCAGCATTAGACACAACTATGGTCCAGGATCAGAGACGTCCTGGGGCAGTAACAGGTCAGGGCTGGACTGTGCAGCATTAGATACAACTATGGTCCAGGATCAGAGACGTTCCGGGGCAGTAACAGTTCAGGGTTGGACTGTGCAGCATTAGACACAACTATGGTCCAGGATCAGAGACGTTCCGGGGCAGTAACAGGTCAGGGCTGGACTGTGCAGCATTAGATACAACTATGGTCCAGGATCAGAGACGTTCCGGGGCAGTAACAGGTCAGGGCTGGACTGTGCAGCATTAGATACAACTATGGTCCAGGATCAGAGACGTTCCGGGGCAGTAACAGGTCAGGGCTGGACTGTGCAGCATTAGACACAACTATGGTCCAGGATCAGAGACGTTCCGGGGCAGTAACAGGTCAGGGATAGATTGTGCAGCATTAGACACAACTATGGTCCAGGATCAGAGACGTTCCGGGGCAGTAACAGGTCAGGGCTGGACTGTGCAGCATTAGACACAACTATGGTCCAGGATCAGAGACGTTCCGGGGCAATAACAGGTCAGAGCTGGACTGTGCAGCATTAGACACAACTATGGTCCAGGATCAGAGACGTTCTGGGGCAGTAACAGTTCAGGGTTGGACTGTGCAGCATTAGACACAACTATGGTCCAGGATCAGAGAGACGTTCCGGGGCAGTAACAGGTCAGGGCTGGACTGTGCAGCATTAGACACAACTATGGTCCAGGATCAGAGACGTTCTGGGGCAGTAACAGTTCAGGGCTGGACTGTGCAGCATTAGACACAACTATGGTCCAGGATCAGAGACCTTCCCGGGGCAGTAACAGGTCAGGGCTGGACTGTGCAGCATTAGACACAACTATGGTCCAGGATCAGAGACGGTCTGGGGCAGTAACAGGTCAGGGCTGGACTGTGCAGCATTAGACACAACTATGGTTCAGGATCAGAGACATTCTGGGGCAGTAACAGGTCAGGGCTGGACTGTGCAGCATTAGATACAACTATGGTCCAGGATCAGAGACCTTCCCGGGGCAGTAACAGGTCAGGGCTGGACTGTGCAGCATTAGATACAACTATGGTCCAGGATCAGAGACGTTCCGAGGCAGTAACAGGTCAGGGCTGGACTGTGCAGCATTAGACACAACTATGGTCCAGGATCAGAGACGTTCCGGGGCAGTAACAGGTCAGGGCTGGACTGTGCAGCATTAGATACAACTATGGTCCAGGATCAGAGACCTTCCCGGGGCAGTAACAATTCAGGGATGGACTGTGCAGCATTAGACACAACTATGGTCCAGGATCAGAGACGTTCCGGGGCAGTAACAGTCCAGGGCTGGACTGTGCAGCATTAGACACAACTGTGGTCCAGGATCAGAGACCTTCCCGGGGCAGTAACAAGTTAGGGCTGGACTGTGCAGCATTAGATACAATTATGGTCCAGGATCAGAGACGTTCCGGGGCAATAACAGGTCAGGGCTGGACTGTGCAGCATTAGACACAACTATGGTCCAGCATCAGAGACCTTCCCGGGGCAGTAACAGGTCAGGGCTGGACTGTGCAGCATTAGACACAACTATGGTCCAGGATCAGAGACGTTCCGGGGCAGTAACAGGTCAGGGCTGGACTGTGCAGCATTAGACACAACTATGGTCCAGGATCAGAGACGTTCCGGGGCAGTAACAGGTCAGGGCTGGACTGTGCAGCATTAGACACAACTATGGTCCAGGATCAGAGATGTTCCGGGGCAGTAACAGGTCAGGGCTGGACTGTGCAGCATTAGACACAACTGTGGTCCAGGATCAGAGACGTTCCGGGGCAGTAACAGGTCAGGGCTGGACTGTGCAGCATTAGACACAACTATGGTCCAGGATCAGAGACGTCCTGGGGCAGTAACAGGTCAGGGATAGATTGTGCAGCATTAGACACAACTGTGGTCCAGGATCAGAGACGTTCCGGGGCAGTAACAGTTCAGGGATGGACTGTGCAGCATTAGATACAACTATGGTCCAGGATCAGAGACGTTCCGGGGCAGTAACAGGTCAGGGCTGGACTGTGCAGCATTAGATACAACTATGGTCCAGGATCAGAGACGTTCCCGGGGCAGTAACAGGTCAGGGCTGGACTGTGCAGCATTAGACACAACTATGGTCCAGGATCAGAGACGTTCCCGGGGCAGTAACAGGTCAGGGCTGGACTGTGCAGCATTAGATACAACTATGGTCCAGGATCAGAGACGTCCTGGGGCAGTAACAGGTCAGGGCTGGACTGTGCAGCATTAGACACAACTATGGTCCAGGATCAGAGACGTTCTGGGGCAGTAACAGGTCAGGGATAGATTGTGCAGCATTAGACACAACTGTGGTCCAGGATCAGAGACGTTCCGGGGCAGTAACAGTTCAGGGCTGGACTGTGCAGCATTAGACACAACTATGGTCCAGGATCAGAGACGTTCCCGGGGCAGTAACAGGTCAGGGCTGGACTGTGCAGCATTAGATACAACTATGGTCCAGGATCAGAGACGTCCTGGGGCAGTAACAGGTCAGGGCTGGACTGTGCAGCATTAGACACAACTATGGTCCAGGATCAGAGACGTTCCGGGGCAGTAACAGGTCAGGGCTGGACTGTGCAGCATTAGATACAACTATGGTCCAGGATCAGAGACGTTCCCGGGGCAGTAACAGGTCAGGGCTGGACTGTGCAGCATTAGACACAACTATGGTCCAGGATCAGAGACGTTCCCGGGGCAGTAACAGGTCAGGGCTGGACTGTGCAGCATTAGATACAACTATGGTCCAGGATCAGAGACGTCCTGGGGCAGTAACAGGTCAGGGCTGGACTGTGCAGCATTAGACACAACTATGGTCCAGGATCAGAGACGTTCCGGGGCAGTAACAGGTCAGGGCTGGACTGTGCAGCATTAGATACAACTATGGTCCAGGATCAGAGACGTTCCGGGGCAGTAACAGGTCAGGGCTGGACTGTGCAGCATTAGATACAACTATGGTCCAGGATCAGAGACGTTCCCGGGGCAGTAACAGGTCAGGGCTGGACTGTGCAGCATTAGACACAACTATGGTCCAGGATCAGAGACGTTCCCGGGGCAGTAACAGGTCAGGGCTGGACTGTGCAGCATTAGATACAACTATGGTCCAGGATCAGAGACGTTCCCGGGGCAGTAACAGGTCAGGGCTGGACTGTGCAGCATTAGACACAACTATGGTCCAGGATCAGAGATGTTCCGGGGCAGTAACAGGTCAGGGCTGGACTGTGCAGCATTAGACACAACTATGGTCCAGGATCAGAGACGTCCTGGGGCAGTAACAGGTCAGGGCTGGACTGTGCAGCATTAGATACAACTATGGTCCAGGATCAGAGACGTCCTGGGGCAGTAACAGGTCAGGGCTGGACTGTGCAGCATTAGACACAACTATGGTCCAGGATCAGAGACGTCCTGGGGCAGTAACAGGTCAGGGCTGGACTGTGCAGCATTAGATACAACTATGGTCCAGGATCAGAGACGTTCTGGGGCAGTAACAGGTCAGGGCTGGACTGTGCAGCATTAGACACAACTATGGTCCAGGATCAGAGACGTTCCGGGGCAGAGACTTATGGACACTTATTAATATACCTCTATCGGCGGACAAGACTGAAGTGGAGAGATCTGTCCATAACGTGTGGTAATAACGCTGCAGATCAGGACGCAGAACATCTAACCCGCGTGTGTGAGGTATCAGGGCTTGTTCTCCAGCCTCAGAACCGGTCACCTTGCAGATATCGACCACAATCTCCTCTGTGTCTACAACAGATTAGCTGAAAGGCACGAATCAGAGCCCTGCATGTCCCCGTCACAGACCTCGAGCCACCCCATAAACCTCTGCTCTTACCTCCATGGCCTCAAAGCGGCTGAGATGCCTTCAGAACAATGTGAGACACATGAAAACCAGGACTACATGTGACTGCACAGGAAGTCCTACATAATGGGGGGTTATGGGGGGCACATGGACCTGATGACGGGCCGTCCTCCTCTCCTTACAGGACAGTCCTTGTCTCTCCCGTATGAGCAGCGTGTATTGTCGGTGGTCATGTCACTAGGGTCTTGTTATGAATCAGTCATACACGTCACAGATGAATGTCACTCCGTGGCCACATGTGTATCTGTCCGCCACAGATAAGGAGGTCCAGAACTGTGTAAGCCTGACCCACACATGGAAACAGATACTAACAGAGAAACCCTCCAGCACGTGCCCCCACCATGAGGGTGCTGTAACTATAGGTGCTGCTCCTCGGACTGCAGAGACGATACAAAGGATAACGGAGGAAAAGCCATCACCAATAAAAATATTTCACTTTATAATAACATTTTATAAAACAGGTGCAAACACATATGAATGAGGGTAGCAGCTGCTGCAGAACCTCCCTCCCCCCAGCCAAGAAGCCGTAAGTGACCTCAGAGAGAGAGAGAGGAACAAGACCCGCAGCAGGGAGAAGCTGCTGCGGTCACCATGGGTATAAATAGTAGCATGAAAATAACACCCCCCCCCCCCCACTACAGGAGGAATCCTGCAGACATTGCTAAGACATCTCCATGCGCCTGCAGACAACTGCAAAAAGTCAATAAAGGTAAAATCCTGAAAAATTGGAAGCCCAGTGAAGCCTGCGCAAACACACACACGTCTCTCCTACCCCTGAGGGGCAGCTGCTGCATAGAAGACCAAGATCTGAAGAAGTCCTGATTGTTGCATAGAAGACATCAGATCTGGAGAAGTCACTCGGCAATGTGTCAGGTCTGGTCCTCCTCAAACAACGTGAACTTTGGCTTTACTTTGATGGACATGTTCCTTCTACGGACGGTGCCCTTGGGGGAGAATGAGACATTTTCCACCCTCCTGCCCTCTTCCTCCAGTTGTCGTGCTGCGCATGTCGGAGTAGGCACCTTGACTGTATTGCCAAACTTTGAGTAGTCCACTGCATACTGGCCGTCCTCCTCTGTAATGATGGGTGCAAAGCGTTGACCCCACAGGATCTCATCGGCCAAGTATGAAGTCCTGGCCTGGGTGGTGATACCTGTGGTCTCCACAACACCCTCCAGGATGACAATGATCTCCAGGTCTTGGTGGTGGGTGAGGTCAGAAGCGGAGATGTCATACAGAGGACTGTCCTTGGTGATGGTATGACAGATGATGAGTGGTGACACCAAGAAGATGCCGTTGGTGCTGATGGGGTTCTCCATCTGGATGTCTATCTGGTTGAGGGGCAGGACCTCTCCCTCCAAGCTACTGGACTTCTTGACCACCTGCATGCGGATGGTGGCACTGATGATCATGCTTTTTCTGAGATCGCCAACACGAAACATGAAGCAGAGTTTTCCGTTTCGCAGAGCGATGACAGCGTACTTACTGAAGATGAGGGTCTCGGCTCTACGGTGGGCCTGGGCCGTCTTCATAAAGATACAGCCTAACATGATGGCGTTGATGACCAGTCCAACAATGTTCTGGATGATGAGGACCAGGATGGCGGTGGGGCACTCCTCAGTGATCATACGCCCCCCAAAGCCGATGGTCACCTGCACCTCGATGGAGAAGAGGAAGGCTGCGGTGAAGGACTGGACGCTGGTCACGCATGGCACGAAGCCGTCATCCGCCCCGTGGTCCAGGTCACCATGAGCGAAGGCAATGAGCCACCAGATCATCCCAAAGAGCAGCCAGGTGCAGAGGAAGGACATGGTGAAGATGAGGAGGGTGTGGTGCCACCTCAGGTCCACCACCGTGGTGAACACGTCCAGCAGGAAGCGGCCCTGCTCTCGGATGTTCTTGTGGGCCACATTACACGTCCCGTTCTTGGCCACGAACCTGGCCCGGCGCTCCTGCACCCGGTACTTGGGCTCATTGATGTCCTCGGCCAGGCGGGTGGTGAGCACGTACTCCTCCGGGATCAGACCCTTCCTGGACAGCATGACTAGAGCTCTGCCCGAGCCGCCGCACACCCGCCCGGGAGCCCCATGTGTGCCCGCCAATCACAGGCAGAGAGGGGCCGGGACAACCCGCCTCCGGGAGCCCGCACACAGCACCGAACCGGAGGAGAGACACCTGGAGCCGGCGCCGGGAGAGAGCACGGAGGAGGAGGCCGCCAGAGGGCGCAGCCGCCCGCCCGGGGGAGCGGAGCCGAGACAAAGGAGACCCCGACACGTCACCTGCACCGGTATATATCATCACCTGCCCCGGGATATATCACCTGCTACCCCCGGATACATCACCTGCCCCGGTATATATCACCTGCCCGGGGTATATATCACATCCTACCCCCGGATACATCACCTGCCCGGGGGAGCGGAACCGAGACAAAGGAGACCCCGACACGTCACCTGCCCCGGTATATATCATCACCTGCCCCGGGATATATCACAGCCTACCCCCGGATACATCACCTGCCCCGGTATATATCACCTGCCCGGGGTATATATCACATCCTACCCCCGGATACATCACCTGCCCGGGGGAGCGGAGCCGAGACAAAGGAGACCCCGACACGTCACCTGCCCCGGTATATATCACCTGCTACCCCCGGATACATCACCTGCCCCGGGATATATCACAGCCTACCCCCGGATACATCACCTGCCCCGGTATATATCACCTGCCCGGGGTATACATCACATCCTACCCCCGGATACATCACCTGCCCGGGGTATATATCACCTGCCCGGGGTATATATCACATCCTACCCCCGTATACATCACCTGCCCGGGGTATATATCACCTGCCACCCCCGGTATATATCACCTGCTACCCCTGGATACATCACCTGCCCGGGGTATATATCACATCCTACCCCCGTATACATCACCTGCCCGGGGTATATATCACATCCTACCCCCGTATACATCACCTGCCCGGGGTATATATCACCTGCCACCCCTGGTATATATCACCTGCCCCGGTATACATCACCTGCTACCCCCGGATACATCACCTGCTACCCCCGGATACATCACCTGCTACCCCCGGATACATCACCTGCTACCCCCGGATACATCACCTGCTACCCCTGGATACATCACCTGCTCGGGGTATATATCACATCCTACCCCCGTATACATCACCTGCCCGGGGTATATATCACCTGCTACCCCCAGTATATATCACCTGCCCCGGTATATATCACATCCTAACCCCGGATACATCACCTGCCCCCGGGATACATCACCTGCTCGGGGTATATATCACATCCTACCCCCGGATACATCACCTGCTCGGGGTATATATCACATCCTACCCCTGTGTACATCACCTGCACCGGAGATACATCACCTCCTACCTCATATATATCATCTATCCCCCAATATATCATCCTCTACCTCATATATATCATCTATCCCCCAATATATCATCCTCTACCTCATATATATCATCTATCCCCCCAATATATCATCCTCTACCTCATATATATCATCTATCCCCCCAATATATCTTCCTCTACCTCATATATATCATCTATCCCCCAATATATCACCCTCTACCTCATATATATCATCTATCCCCCAATATATCACCCTCTACCTCATATATATCATCTATCCCCCAATATATCACCCTCTACCTCATATATATCATCTATCCCCAATATATCATCCTCTACCTCATATATATCATCTATCCCCCAATATATCATCCTCTACCTCATATATATCATCTATCCACCAATATATCATCCTCTACCTCATATATAT
This sequence comes from Engystomops pustulosus, assembly GCF_040894005.1. Lineage (NCBI taxonomy): Eukaryota > Metazoa > Chordata > Amphibia > Anura > Leptodactylidae > Engystomops > Engystomops pustulosus. The sequence continues at coordinate 226,615 of NW_027285036.1, read as the reverse complement.
CATCTATCCCCCCAATATATCATCCACTACCTCATATATATCATCTATCCCCCAATATATCATCCTCTACCTCATATATATCATCTATCTCCCCAATATATCATCCTCTACCTCATATATATCATCTATCCCCCAATATATCATCCTCTACCTCATATATATCATCTATCCCCCCATATATCATCCTCTACCTCATATATATCATCTATCCCCCCAATATATCATCCTCTATCTCATATATATCATCTATCCCCCCATATATCATCCTCTACCTCATATATATCATCTATCCCCCCAATATATCATCCTCTATCTCATATATATCATCTATCCCCCCATATATCATCCTCTACCTCATATATATCATCTATTCCCCAATATATCATCCACTACCTCATATATATCATCTATCCCCCCAATATATCATCCTCTATCTCATATATATCATCTATCCCCCCAATATATCATCCTCTACCTCATATATATCATCTATCCCCCCAATATATCATCCTCTACCTCATATATATCATCTGTCCCCCAATATATCATCCTCTACCTCATATATATCATCTATCCCCCCAATATATCATCCTCTACCTCATATATATCATCTATCCCCCCAATATATCATCCTCTACCTCATATATATCATCTATCCCCCCATATATCATCCTCTACCTCATATATATCATCTATCCCCCCAATATATCATCCACTACCTCATATATATCATCTATCCCCCAATATATCATCCTCTACCTCATATATATATCATCTATCCCCCAATATATCATCCTCTACCTCATATATATCATCTATCCCCCCAATATATCATCCTCTACCTCATATATATCATCTATCCCCCAATATATCATCCTCTACCTCATATATATCATCTATCCCCCAATATATCATCCTCTACCTCATATATATATCATCTATCCCCCCAATATATCATCCTCTACCTCATATATATCATCTATTCCCCAATATATCATCCTCTACCTCATATATATCATCTATCCCCCAATATATCATCCTCTACCTCATATATATCATCTATTCCCCAATATATCATCCTCTACCTCATATATATCATCTATCCCCCCATATATCATCCTCTACCTCATATATATATCATCTATCCCAATATATCATCCTCTACCTCATATATATCATCTATCCCCAATATATCATCCTCTACCTCATATATATCATCTATCCCCCCAATATATCATCCTCTACCTCATATATATCATCTATCCCCAATATATCATCCTCTACCTCATATATATCATCTATCCCCCAATATATCATCCTCTACCTCATATATATCATCTATCCCCCCAATATATCATCCTCTACCTCATATATATCATCTATCCCCAATATATCATCCTCTACCTCATATATATCATCTATCCCCCCAATATATCATCCTCTACCTCATATATATCATCTATCCCCCAATATATCATCCTCTACCTCATATATATCATCTATCTCCCCAATATATCATCTTTTTTATATATCATCTATCCCCCCAATATATCATCCTCTACCTCATATATATCATCTATCCCCCAATATATCATCCTCTACCCATTTATCCCCAATTATCATCCTCTACCTCATATATATATCATCTATCCCCCAATATATCATCCTCTACCTCATATATATATCATCTATCCCCCAATATATCATCCTCTACCTCATATATATCATCTATCCCCCCAATATATCATCCTCTACCTCATATATATCATCTATCCCCCCAATATATCATCCTCTACCTCATATATATCATCTATCCCCCAATATATCATCCTCTACCTCATTTATATCATCTATCCCCCGATAATCATCCACTACCTCATATATATCATCTATCCCCCAATATATCATCCTCTACCTCATATATATCATCTATCCCCCCAATATATCATCCCTCTACCTCATATATATCATCTATCCCCAATATATCATCCTCTACCTCATATATATCATCTATCCCCCAATATATCATCCTCTACCTCATATATATCATCTATCCCCCCAATATATCATCCTCTACCTCATATATATCATCTATCCCCCCATATATCATCCTCTACCTCATATATATCATCTATCCCCCCATATCATCCTCTACCTCATATATATATCATCTATCCCCCAATATATCATCCACTACCTCATATATATCATCTATCTCCCAATATATCATCCTCTACCTCATATATATCATCTATTCCCAATATATCATCCTCTACTCATATATATCATCTATCCCCCCAATATATCATCATCTACTCATATATATCATCTATCCCCAATATATCATCCTCTACCCTCATATATATCATCTATCCCCCCAATATATCATCATCTACCTCATATATATCATCTATCCCCCCAATATATCATCTATCCCCCCATATATCATCCTCTACCTCATATATATCATCTATCCCCCAATATATCATCATCTACCTCATATATATAATCTATCCCCAAATATATCATTCCTCTACCTCATATATATCATCTATCCCCCAATATATCATCCTCTACCTCATATATATCATCTATCCCCCCAATATATCATCCTCTACCTCATATATATCATCTATCCCCCTTATATCATCCTCTACCTCATATAATCATCTATCCCCCAATATATCATCTCTACCTCATATATATCATCTATCCCTCAATATATCATCCTCTACCTCATATATATCATCTATCCCCCAATATATCATCCTCTACCTCATATATATCATCTATTCCCCAATATATCATCCTCTACCTCATATATATCATCTATCCCCCCCAATATATCATCATCTACCTCATATATATCATCTATCCCCCAATATATCATCCTCTACCTCATATATATCATCTATCCCCCAATATATCATCGTCTACCTCATATATATCATCTATCCCCCCAATATATCATCATCTACCTCATATATATCATCTATCCCCCCATATATCATCCTCTACCTCATATATATCATCTATCCCCCCAATATATCATCCTCTACCTCATATATATCATCTATCCCCCAATAGATCATCATCTACCTCATATATATCATCTATTCCCCAATATATCATCCTCTACCTCATATATATCATCTATCCCCTCCTATATATCATCCTCTACCTCATATATATCATCTAGTCCCCCCAATATATCATCCACTACCTCATGTATATCATCTATCCCCTATATATCATCCTCTACCTCATATATATATCATCTATCCCCCAATATATCACCCTCTACCTCATATATATCATCTATCCCCCCAATATATCTTCCTCTACCTCATATATATAATCTATCCCCCAATATATCATCCTCTATCTCATATATATCATCATATCCCTCCAATATATCATCCTCTACCTCATATATATCATCTATCCTCAATATATCATCCACTACCTCATATATATCATCTATCCCCCCAATATATCATCTCTACCTCATATATATCATCTATCCCCCCATATATCATCCTCTACTCTATATATCATCTATCCCCCCAATATATCATCCTCTATCTCATATATATCATCTATCCACCCCAATATATCATCCTCTACCTCATATATATCATCTATTCCCCAATATATCATCCTCTACCTCATATATATCATCTATCCCCCAATATATCATCCTCTACCTCATATATATCATCTATCCCCCCAATATATCATCCTCTACCTCATATATATCATCTATCCCCAATATATCACCCTCTACCTCATATATATCATCTATCCCCAATATATCATCCTCTACCTCATATATATCATCTATTCCCCAATATATCATCCTCTACCTCATATATATCATCTATCCCCCCAATATATCATCCTCTACCTCATATATATCATCTATCCCCCCAATATATCATCCTCTACCTCATATATATCATCTATCCCCCAATATATCATCCTCTACCTCATATATATCATCTATCCCCAATATATCATCCTCTACCTCATATATATCATCTATCCCCCAATATATCATCCTCTACCTCATATATTTCATCTATCCCCCCAATATATCATCCTCTACCTCATATATATCATCTATCCCCCAATATATCATCCCTCTACCTCATATATATCATCTATCCCCAATATATCATCCTCTACCTCATATATATCATCTATTCCCCAATATATCATCCTCTACCTCATATATATCATCTATCCCCCCAATATATCATCCTCTACCTCATATATATCATCTATCCCCCCAATATATCATCCTCTACCTCATATATATCTCTATCCCCCAATATATCATCCTCTACCTCATATATATCATCTATCCCCCAATATATCATCCTCTACCTCATATATATCATCTATCCCCCCAATATATCATCCTCTACCTCATATATATCATCTATCCCCCCAATATATTCATCCTCTACCTCATATATATCATCTATCCCCCAATATATCATCCTCTACCTCATATATATCATCTATCCCCCAATATATCATCCTCTACCTCATATATATCATCTATCCCCCAATATATCATCCTCTACCTCATATATATCATCTATCCCCCAATATATCATCCTCTACCTCATATATCATCTATCCCCCCAATATATCATCCTCTACCTCATATATATCATCTATTCCCCAATATATCATCCTCTACCTCATATATAATATAATCTCTACCTCATATATATCATCTATCCCCCCAATATATCATCCTCTACCTCATATATATCATCTATCCCCAAATATCACCCTCTACCTCATATATATCATCTATCCCCCAATATATCATCCTCTACCTCATATATATCATCTATCCCCCAATATATCATCCTCTACCTCATATATATCATCTATCCCCCAATATATCACCCTCTACCTCATATATATCATCTATCCCCAATATATCATCCTCTACCTCATATATATCATCTATCCCCCAATATATCATCCTCTACCTCATATATATCATCTATCCCCCCAATATATCATCCTCTACCTCATATATATCATCTATCCCCCAATATATCATCCTCTACCTCATATATATCATCTATCCCCCAATAGATCATCCTCTACCTCATATATATCATCTACCCCCCAATAGATCATCCTCTACCTCATATATATCATCTATCCCCCCAATAGATCATCCTCTACCTCATATATATCATCTATCCCCCAATATATCATCCTCTACCTCATATATATCATCTATCCCCCCATATATCATCCTCTACCTCATATATATCATCTATCCCCCCAATATATCATCCTCTACCTCATATATATCATCTATCCCCCAATATATCATCCTCTACCTCATATATATCATCTATCCCCCAATATATCATCCTCTACCTCATATATATCATCTATCCCCCCAATATATCATCCTCTACCTCATATATATCATCTATCCCCCAATATATCATCCTCTACCTCATATATATCATCTATCCCCCCCAATATATCATCCTCTACCTCATATATATCATCTATCCCCCCAATATATCATCCTCTACCTCCTATATATCATCTATCCCCCCAATATATCATCCTCTATCTCCTATATATCATCTATCCCCCAATATATCATCCTCTACCTCATATATATCATCTATTCCCCAATATATCATCCTCTACCTCATATATATCATCTATCCCCCCAATATATCATCCTCTACCTCATATATATCATCTATCCCTCCAATAGATCATCCTCTACCTCATATATATCCCCTGCTCCCCGTTCTGTATTTTTCAACCCCCTAAGTATTTGTCACGTGTTATATGGTGGTATATAATCAGACGCTTCTTGTATCTGCCCCCTCATGTTCTGGAGCTGCAGGGGTTAATTAGCAGCCATGTCCCCAGGCATCTGAGGAGAAGTAAATGCCCCCCCCCCCCTCTCCGGGGATGAATAATTTACCACCTTATCGTGTTACTGAGCTCCAAACCTGGCGCTTCTATCCCTGGCATCCTGTATCTGATCCTGTGGTGCTGTATCTGATCCTGTGGTGCTGTATCTGATCCTGTGGTGCTGTATCTGATCCTGTGGTGCTGTATCTGATCCTGTGGTGCTGTATCTGATCCTGTGGTGCTGTATCTGATCCTGTGGTGCTGTATCTGATCCTGTGGTACTGTATCTGATCCTGTGGTACTGTATCTGATCCTGTGGTGCTGTATCTGATCCTGTGGTGCTGTATCTGATCCTGTGGTGCTGTATCTGATCCTGTGGTGCTGTATCTGATCCTGTGGTGCTGTATCTGATCCTGTGGTACTGTATCTGATCCTGTGGTACTGTATCTGATCCTGTGGTGCTGTATCTGATCCTGTGGTGCTGTATCTGATCCTGTGGTGCTGTATCTGATCCTGTGGTGCTGTATCTGATCCTGTGGTGCTGTATCTGATCCTGTGGTGCTGTATCTGATCCTGTGGTACTGTATCTGATCCTGTGGTGCTGTATTTGATCCTGTGGTGCTGTATCTGATCCTGTGGTGCTGTATCTGATCCTGTGGTGCTGTATCTGATCCTGTGGTGCTGTATCTGATCCTGTGGTGCTGTATCTGATCCTGTGGTGCTGTATCTGATCCTGTGGTGCTGTATCTGATCCTGTGGTGTTGTATCTGATCCTGTGGTGCTGTATCTGATCCTGTGGTGCTGTATCTGATCCTGTGGTGCTGTATCTAATCTTGGGGTGCTGTATCTGAGCCTGTGATACTGTATCCGATCTTGGGATACTGTATCTGATCCTGGGGTATTGTATCTGATCCTAGAGGACTGTATCCGATCCTGTATTGATCCTGGGGGACTGTATCCGGTCTGGGGTCTATACCTGCCCCTGGGTCCAGTCACGGTAGATGTGATGGGGGTGATCTGTCGTGTTTCGGTCGTCTCCTGTCTTGTTGTGATAGTTGTGACCACGTAGCAATAGTCTTCTGTGATGTTATGGTTAAGTCTCTCATGTCACGACAGTCGCCCCGGCAGACAATGGGCTTTCTCTAGTGATGAGGATATTATGTGACCTCCATCGCACCCCTCCTCACCCCTCAGAGAAGACCTTGTTTCTGTGGCTGGTCATGACCCCTTTTGTTGGTCATGGATCCCTTGTCCCGGACGCGTCACTCGTCTTCTCTCCTCTGGATCCCTTGTCCCGGATGTGTCACTCGTCTCCTCTCCTCTGGATCCCCTTGTCCCGGATGTGTCACTCGTCTCCTCTCCTCTGGATCCCTTGTCCGGGACGTGTCACTTGTCTCCTCTCCTCTGGATCCCTTGTCCCGGACGTGTCACTCGTCTTCTCTCCTCTGGATCCCTTGTCCCGGATGTGTCACTCGTCTCCTCTCCTCTGGATCCCTTGTCCCGGATGTGTCACTCGTCTCCTCTCCTCTGGATCCCTTGTCCCGGACATGTCACTCGTCTCCTCTCCTCTGGATCCCTTGTCCTGGACGTGTCACTCGTCTCCTCTCCTCTGGATCCCTTGTCCTGGACGTGTCACTCGTCTCATCTCCTCTGGATCCCTTGTCCCGGATGTGTCACTCGTCTCCTCTCCTCTGGATCCCTTGTCCGGGACGTGTCACTCATCTCCTCTCCTCTGGATCCCTTGTCCCGGACGTGTCACTCGTCTCCTCTCCTCTGGATCCCTTGTCCGGGACGTGTCACTCGTCTCCTCTCCTCTGGATCCCTTGTCCTGGACGCGTCACTCGTCTCATCTCCTCTGGATCCCTTGTCCTGGACGCGTCACTCGTCTCCTCTCCTCTGGATCCCTTGTCCGGGACGTGTCACTCGTCTCCTCTTCTCTGGATCCCTTGTCCCGGAGGTGTCACTCGTCTCATCTCCTCTGGATCCCTTGTCCGGGACGTGTCACTCGTCTCCTCTCCTCTGGATCCCTTGTCCTGGACGCGTCACTCGTCTCATCTCCTCTGGATCCCTTGTCCTGGACGCGTCACTCGTCTCATCTCCTCTGGATCCCTTGTCCTGGACGCGTCACTCGTCTCCTCTCCTCTGGATCCCTTGTCCTGGACGCGTCACTCGTCTCATCTCCTCTGGATCCCTTGTCCTGGACGCGTCACTCGTCTCCTCTCCTCTGGATCCCTTGTCCGGGACGTGTCACTCGTCTCCTCTTCTCTGGATCTCTTGTCCCGGATGTGTCACTCATCTCATCTCCTCTGGATCCCTTGTCCTGGACGCGTCACTCGTCTCATCTCCTCTGGATCCCTTGTCCGGGACGTGTCACTCGTCTCCTCTCCTCTGGATCCCTTGAGACGAGTGACACGTCCGGGACATCTCCTCTGGATCCCTTGTCCGGGACGTGTCACTCGTCTCCTCTCCTCTGGATCCTTTGTCCTGGACGCGTCGATTGTCTACACTTCTCTGGATCCCTTGTCTCGGACGTGTCGCTCGTCTCCTCTCCTCTGGATCTCTTGTCCCGTACGCGTCACTCGTCCCCTCTTCTCTGGATCCCTTGTCCCAGACGTGTCACACGTCTCCTCTCCTCTGGATCCCTTGTCCCGGATGTGTCACTCGTCTCCTCTCCTCTGGATCCCTTGTCCCGGACTTGTCACTTGTCTCCTCTTCTCTGGATCTCTTGTCCCGGACGTGTCGCTCGTCTCCTCTCCTCTGGATCCTTGTCCCGGATGCATCACACGTCTCCTCTCCTCTGGATCCCTTGTCCCGGACTTGTCACTTGTCTCCTCTTCTCTGGATCTCTTGTCCCGGACGTGTCGCTCGTCTCCTCTCCTCTGGATCCCTTGTCCCGGATGCATCACACGTCTCCTCTCCTCTGGATCCCTTGTCCCGGACGTGTCACTCGTCTCCTCTCCTCTGGATCCCTTGTCCCGGATGCATCACACGTCTCCTCTCCTCTGGATCCCTTGTCCCGGACGCGTCCCTGTCTCCTCTCCTCTGGATCCCTTGCCCGGACGCGTCACCTGTCTCCTCTCCTCTGGATCCCTTGTCCCGGACGCGTCACCTGTCTCCTCTCCTCTGGATCCCTTGTCCCGGACGCGTCACCTGTCTCCTCTCCTCTGGATCCCTTGTCCCTGGACGTGTCACCTCGTCTCCTCTCCTCTGGATCCCTTGTCCTGGACGTGTCACTCCGTCTCCTCTCCTCTGGATCCCTTGTCCTGGACGTGTCACCTCGTCTCCTCTCCTCTGGATCCCTTGTCCTGGACGTGTCACTCGTCTCCTCTCCTCTGGATCCTTGTCCTGACGTGTCACTCGTCTCCTCTCCTCTGGATCCCTTGTCCTGGACGCGTCACTCGTCTCCTCTCCTCTGGATCCCTTGTCCCGGACGCGTCACCTGTCTCCTCTCCTCTGGATCCCTTGTCCCGGACGCGTCACCTGTCTCCTCTCCTCTGGATCCATTGTCCCGGACGCGTCACCTGTCTCCTCTCCTCTGGATCCCTTGTCCCGGACGCGTCACCTGTCTCCTCTCCTCTGGATCCCTTGTCCCGGACGCGTCACCTGTCTCCTCTCCTCTGGATCCCTTGTCCCGGACGCGTCACCTGTCTCCTCTCCTCTGGATCCCTTGTCCCGGACGCGTCACCTGTCTCCTCTCCTCTGGATCCCTTGTCCCGGACGCGTCACCTGTCTCCTCTCCTCTGGATCCCTTGTCCCGGACGCGTCACCTGTCTCTCTCCTCTGGATCCCTTGTCCCGGACGCGTCACCTGTCTCCTCTCCTCTGGATCCCTTGTCCTGGACGTGTCACTCGTCTCCTCTCCTCTGGATCCCTTGTCCTGGACGTGTCACTCGTCTCCTCTCCTCTGGATGCCTTGTCCTGGACGCGTCACTCGTCTCCTCTCCTCTGGATCCCTTGTCCCGGACGCGTCACTCGTCTCCTCTCCTCTGGATCCCTTGTCCCGGACGCGTCACTCGTCTCATCTCCTCTGGATCCCTTGTCCCGGACGCGTCACCTGTCTCCTCTCCTCTGGATCCCTTGTCCCGGACGCGTCGCTCGTCTCCTCTCCTCTGGATCCCTTGTCCCGGACGCGTCACCTGTCTCCTCTCCTCTGGATCCCTTGTCCCGGACGCGTCACCTGTCTCCTCTCCTCTGGATCCCTTGTCCCGGACGCGTCACCTGTCTCCTCTCCTCTGGATCCCTTGTCCCGGACGCGTCGCCTGTCTCCTCTCCTCTGGATCCCTTGTCCCGGACGTGTCGCTCGTCTCCTCTCCTCTGGATCCCTTGTCCCGGACGTGTCGCTGACCTGTCTGTGCTCGCAGCGCCCCCTGCCTGGCATGGATCTCAGGGCTATTACAGTGGTGCTGTGTGGTGGCCTCCATTGCTGTGTATCATACAGGTAGCCATGCTTCTCCCATCATGCACCTGTGTGACATCAGACCCCTTTGTGTGTGAAGATGTTTATTATGAAATTCACTTTATTTACAGGTAATTTACACAATTAGAAAACTAGACGATCCGTGATTTGCACTGGAAGTTTCTTCTCATTTATCGGCTTGTACATAGGAGGCGAACATACTGTCCTCCCGCTCCAGCAGGACCTCCCCCGCTCCAGCAGGACCTCCGGCTTGTCGTACTCCATGATGGCGCCTCTCTTCATTACAATCACCAGATCTGCATTCAGGATGGTGTGGACCCGGTGCTGTGGGAAAAGAGAGCACAAACATCAGCCCTGCAGGACAGTGGCACCAGAGGTCTCTGCTCTAGGGTAGAGGGTCACCACAGGCATTGGGTCTGGGGAGAGCAGCAGGGGGGGAGAGTGTCCGCAGAGGCGCCTGCCCTAGGGGGGAGAGAGTGTCCGCAGAGGCGCCTGCCCTAGGGGGGAGAGAGTGTCCGCAGAGGCGCCTGCCCTAGGGGGAGAGAGTGTCCGCAGAGGCGCCTGCCCTAGGGGGGAGAGAGTGTCCGCAGAGGCGCCTGCCCTAGGGGGAGAGAGTGTCCGCAGAGGCGCCTGCCCTAGGGGGGGGGAGAGAGTGTCCGCAGAGGCGCCTGCCCTAGGGGGGAGAGAGTGTCCGCAGAGGCGCCTGCCCTAGGGGGAGAGAGTGTCCGCAGAGGCGCCTGCCCTAGGGAGGGGGAGAGAGTGTCCGCAGAGGCGCCTGCCCTAGGGAGGGGGGAGAGAGTGTCCGCAGAGGCGCCTGCCCTAGGGAGGGGGGAGAGAGTGTCCGCAGAGGCGCCTGCCCTAGGGAGGGGGGAGAGAGTGTCCGCAGAGGCGCCTGCCCTAGGGAGGGGGGAGAGAGTGTCCGCAGAGGCGTCTGCCCTAGGGAGGGGGGGAGAGTGTCCGCAGAGGCACCTGCCCTAGGGGGGGGGGGGGGGAGAGAGTGTCCGCAGAGGCGCCTGCCCTGGGGGGGGGGGGGGGAGAGTGTCCGCAGAGGCGCCTGCCTTAGGGGGGGGGGGGGAGAGAGTGTCCGCAGAGGCGCCTGCCCTAGGGGGGGGGGGGGGGAGAGAGTGTCCGCAGAGGCGCCTGCCCTAGGGGGGGGGGGGGGGAGAGAGTGTCCGCAGAGGCGCCTGCCCTAGGGGGGGGGGGGGGGGGGGGAGAGTGTCCGCAGAGGCGCCTGCCCTAGGGGGGGGGAGAGAGAGTGTCCGCAGAGGCGCCTGCCCTAGGGGGGGGGAGAGAGAGTGTCCGCAGAGGCGCCTGCCCTAGGGGGGGGGAGAGAGAGTGTCCGCAGAGGCGCCTGCCCTAGGGGGGGGGAGAGAGAGTGTCCGCAGAGGCGCCTGCCCTAGGGGGGGGGGAGAGAGTGTCCGCAGAGGCGCCTGCCCTAGGGGGGAGAGAGTGTCCGCAGAGGCGCCTGCCCTGGGGGGGGGGGGGAGAGTGTCCGCAGAGGCGCCTGCCCTAGGGGGGAGAGAGTGTCCGCAGAGGCGCCTGCCCTAGGGGGGGGGAGAGAGAGTGTCCGCAGAGGCGCCTGCCCTAGTGATTTTTTGGCTTTGTCTTGATCCCCGCTCTTCTTTGTGGCTGTTGGAGAGTGACCCAGAAACCACTGAGCAGAGAGAAGTGAGGGGAATAATCTGAGCACAGACGGACTTAACCCTTTCACTTCCTGCAGCCCTGGTCACACATCCAAGTGACTGGTGGCTAGAGACTAAGCAATGCAGGGGTTAATACAGACAGAAGGATTCTGGGAGCAGCAGTATCACAGGCACAGGGTAATACTAGGCAGGTCCAGCACTACCCCGGGGGGCGCCAGCAGCTTGGACCCACGCTCCGTAATGTAACCAGCCGCCAACTTCATCCAAACCTTTATTTATTTCATCATTATAAAAACAAACCAGAGAAATCGTCCACATGATGGAACAAGAGACAGCAAGGGACAGCAAGAGACAGCAAGAGACAGCAAGGGACAGCAAGGGACAGCAAGAGACAGCAAGGGACAGCAAGGGACAGCAAGGGACAGCAAGAGACAGCAAGGGACAGCAAGGGACAGCAAGAGACAGCAAGGGACAGCAAGAGACAGCAAGGGACAGCAAGGGACAGCAAGGGACAGCAAGGGACAGCAAGGGACAGCAAGGACAGTAAGAGACAGCAAGGGACAGCAAGGGACAGCAAGAGACAGCAAGGGACAGCAAGGGACAGCAAGGGACAGCAAGAGACAGTAAGAGACAGCAAGGGACAGCAAGGGACAGCAAGAGACAGCAAGAGACAGCAAGGCTGAATTCACGTATACGCTCAGGGACATATATACGTCCCCATAGGCCGGGAATGGCTGCGCAGCGCCGTACGGGAGCGGTACAGCACACACATGCTACTACCCCGTTTACCCTGAAAACCATCCCTAGCGCCCGTCACTGCAGCGCCCCCACCCCCCCACCCCACGAGTATCAGGAAATCTTGTAGATGCTGCGGAAGGTTGTGACATGGGGAGAATTCCTGGGATAAATCCCCGGCTCCAGGATAAGAAGGTTATTACTCCTCTACGCGAGAGACGGGGGCCAGTGATTCCAATAGAAATGGAGTTTGTGAAGTGATCGGGAGGTGAGAGAAGTGGATTTTTTTGTTCAATGATAAATGTAAATGAGACCTAGCGCCTCTTTAGGAGCCGAGGACACTGGGGCTCATGTACTAAGGGTCCGTGGAGCGCATTTTCGTCAGGTTTCCCGACTATTTCCATTTTGCGCTGAATTGCCCCGGGATTGGATTTTGGCATCGGCACCGGCATGTATGTGACAGAAATCGGGGGACGTGGCCGTCAGACAACCCAACGGATTTGGACTGAGCGCAGGATTTAACATTTCAAATTGTGTCGCAAGACAAGCACTTACATGCACCGGGAAGAAGAAGGTGAACTCCAGCGCAGCACCAACACCTGGTGGACATCGGACGCACGACCTTAGTGAATCCCGGCAGAACCCGAATCCTCGTCGGACAACGCAACGCTGGATCGCGACAGGACCGGGTAAGTAAATCTGCCCCATTGTCTTTCGGGGAAACAGGGTATATACTCTGCTGGTATATACTCTGCTGTTATATACTCTGCTGTTATATACTCTGCTGTTATATACTCTGCTGTTATATACTCTGCTGTTATATACTCTGCTGTTATATACTCTGCTATTATATACTATGTATACACTATACTATGATATATATATATACATTTTTTTTTAAATGATGAAATAAAGGAAGATGTTAATGAAATTGGTGCCCTGGTTGGAATAGTTTGATTTATTGGGGTGCTGCAGGGACCCCAGGACTGCACAGGATACAGGGATACAACAGCGCGCGTCCATGACACCAGACATGCCGGAGGTTTGGAGGCCGCATGTCCCATGTAAACACATCCTTACAGACTGAGGTCACCGCATCTCATCGGCCTCTCACACAGCTGAGGATTTGTTACACTGTATCAGCACATAGGATAGCAATATTCTCTGCTTCCACCAGTGCTGATAAATTAAGACAGACCCTCAGCTGTGTAAGTAAGAAGACGAGTACAGGGCTCCTGGGCCTTCACCCCCCCCCCCCCCCCCCACCTGCTACTTACCGCTATAGTGACCACAGTGCGCTCCTGAAACGCTGTCATCACCACCTTCTGTAGGATGTTCTCCTGAAGAGAGAATCACAGGACCTGATCACACTGAATCCATCATCTATAAGCCATCTAGCAGGAAGGTCCGGTCATTAATAAGCCATCTGCCATCTAGCAGGAAGGTCCCGTCATCTATGAGCCATCTAGCAGGAAGGTCCCGTCATCTATAAGCCATCTAATAGGAAGGTCCCGTCATCTATGAGCCATCTAGCAGGAAGGTCCCGTCACCTATAAGCCATCTAGCAGGAAGGTCCCGTCATCTATAAGCCATCAAGCAGGAGGGTTCCGTCATCTATAAGCCATCTAGTAGGAAGGTCCCGTCATCTATGAGCCATCTAGCAGGAAGGTCCCGTCATCTATAAGCCATCTAGTAGGAAGGTCCCGTCATCTATAAGCCATCTAGTAGGAAGGTCCCGTCATCTATAAGCCATCTAGTAGGAAGGTCCCGTCATCTATAAGCCATCAAGCAGGAGGGTTCCGTCATCTATAAGCCATCTAGTAGGAAGGTCCCGTCATCTATAAGCCATCTAGCAGGAAGGTCCGGTCATTAATAAGCCATCTGCCATCTAGCAGGAAGGTCCCGTCATCTATGAGCCATCTAGCAGGAAGGTCCCGTCATCTATAAGCCATCTAGTAGGAAGGTCCCGTCATCTATAAGCCATCTAGTAGGAAGGTCCCGTCATCTATAAGCCATCTAGTAGGAAGTCCCGTCATCTATAAGCCATCAAGCAGGAGGGTTCCGTCATCTATAAGCCATCTAGTAGGAAGGTCCCGTCATCTATAAGCTATCTAGCAGGAAGGTCCTGTCATCTATAAGCCATCTAGCAGGAAGGTCCTGTCATCTATGAGCCATCTAGCAGGAAGGTCCCGTCATCTATAAGCTATCTAGCAGGAAGGTCCGGTCATCTATGAGCCATCTAGCAGGAAGGTCCTGTCATCTATGAGCCATCTAGTAGGAAGGTCCCGTCATCTATAAGCCATCTAGTAGGAAGGTCCCGTCATCTATAAGCCATCTAGTAGGAAGGTCCCATCATCTATGAGCCATCTAGCAGGAAGGTCCCGTCACCTATAAGCAATCTAGTAGGAAGGTCCCGTCATCTATAAGCTATCTAGCAGGAAGGTCCTGTCACCTATGAGCCATCTAGCAGGAAGTCCTGTCATCTATGAGCCATCTAGTAGGAAGGTCCTGTCATCTATAAGCCATCTAGCAGGAAGGTCCCGTCATCTATAAGCCATCTAGCAGGAAGGTCCTGTCATCTATGAGCCATCTAGTAGGAAGGTCCCGTCATCTATAAGCCATCTAGCAGGAAGGTCCTGTCATCTATGAGCCATCTAGCAGGAAGGTCCCGTCATCTATAAGCCATCTAGTAGGAAGGTCCCGTCATCTATAAGCCATATAGCAGGGAGGTCCCGTCATCAATAAGCCATCTAGCAGGAAGGTCCCGTCATCTATGAGTCATCTAGCAGGAAGGTCCCGTCATCTATAAGCCATCTAGTAGGAAGGTCCCGTCATCTATGAGCCATCTAGCAGGAAGGTCCCGTCACCTATAAGCCATCTAGTAGGAAGGTCCCGTCATCTATAAGCTATCTAGCAGGAAGGTCCTGTCATCTATGAGCCATCTAGCAGGAAGGTCCTGTCATCTATAAGCCTTCTAGCAGGAAGGTCCCGTCATCTATAAGCCATCTAGCAGGAAGGTCCCGTCATCTATAAGCCATCTAATAGGAAGGTCCCGTCATCTATGAGCCATCTAGTAGGAAGGTCCCATCATCTATGAGCCATCTAGCAGGAAGGTCCGGTCATTAATAAGCCATCTAGCAGGAAGGTCCCGTCATCTATGAGCCATCTAGTAGGAAGGTCCCGTCATCTATAAGCTATCTAGCAGGAAGGTCCTGTCACCTATAAGCCATCTAGTAGGAAGGTCCCGTCATCTATAAGCCATCTAGCAGGAAGGTCCCGTCACCTATAAGCCATCTAGTAGGAAGGTCCCGTCATCTATAAGCCATCTAGCAGGAAGGTCCCGTCACCTATAAGCCATCTAGTAGGAAGGTCCCGTCATCTATAAGCTATCTAGCAGGAAGGTCCTGTCATCTATGAGCCATCTAGCAGGAAGGTCCTGTCATCTATAAGCCTTCTAGCAGGAAGGTCCCGTCATCTATAAGCCATCTAGCAGGAAGGTCCCGTCATCTATAAGCCATCTAATAGGAAGGTCCCGTCATCTATGAGCCATCTAGTAGGAAGGTCCCATCATCTATGAGCCATCTAGCAGGAAGGTCCGGTCATTAATAAGCCATCTAGCAGGAAGGTCCCGTCATCTATGAGCCATCTAGCAGGAAGGTCCCGTCATCTATAAGCCATCTAGCAGGAAGGTCCCGTCATCTATAAGCCTTCTAGCAGGAAGGTCCCGTCATCTATAAGCCATATAGTAGGAAGGTCCCGTCATCTATAAGCCATCTAGCAGGAAGGTCCCGTCACCTATAAGCCATCTAGTAGGAAGGTCCCGTCATCTATAAGCCATCTAGCAGGAAGGTCCCGTCATCTATAAGCCATCTAGCAGGAAGGTCCTGTCATCTATGAGCCATCTAGCAGGAAGGTCCCATCATCTATAATCCATCTAGCGGGAAGGTCCCGTCATCTATGAGCCATCTAGCAGGAAGGTCCCGTCATCTATAAGCCATCTAGCAGGAAGGTCCCATCATCTATTATCCATCTAGCGGGAAGGTCCCGTCATCTATGAGCCATCTAGCAGGAAGGTCCCGTCATCTATAAGCCATCTAGCAGGAAGGTCCCATCATCTATTATCCATCTAGCGGGAAGGTCCCGTCATCTATGAGCCATCTAATAGGAAGGTCCCGTCATCTATGAGCCATCTAGTAGGAAGGTCCCATCATCTATGAGCCATCTAGTAGGAAGGTCCCATCATCTATGAGCCATCTAGTAGGAAGGTCCCATCATCTATTATCCATCTAGCGGGAAGGTCCCGTCATCTATGAGCCATCTAGTAGGAAGGTCCCATCATCTATGAGCCATCTAGTAGGAAGGTCCCATCATCTATTATCCATCTAGCGGGAAGGTTCCGTCATCTATGAGCCATCTAGTAGGAAGGTCCCATCATCTATGAGCCATCTAGTAGGAAGTTCCCGTCATCTATGAGTGTTCTGATGGAGTGATGGGGTTCTGGTGGGGAGGTTCTGTGACCTATGCGGGTTCTGCTGGGGAGGTCCTGTGACCTATGGGGGTCCGGGTGGGGAGGTCCTGTGACCTATGGGGTTCTGGTGGGGAGGTCCTGTGACCTATGGGGTCCTGGTGGGGAGGTCCTGTGACCTATGGGGTCCTGGTGGGGATGCCCTGTGATCTATCGGGGGTTGGTGGGGAGGTCCTGTGATCTATAGGGTTGTGGTGGGGTAGACATTTGACCTATGGGGGTTGTAGGTGGGTGGTCCTGTGACCTATGAGGGTTCTGGTAGGAAGGTCATGTGAGCTATGGGGTGTTGCTGGGAAGGTCCTGTGACCAATGGGGGTTCTGGTAGGGAGGTCCTGTGACCTCTGGCGGCCCTGGTGGGGAGATCCTGTGACCTATGGGGGTTCTGGTGGGGAGATCCTGTGACCTATGGAGGTTGTGGTGGGGAGGTCAAGTGACCAATGGTGGTTGTGGTGGGGAGGTCCTGTGATCTATGGGGTTGTAGGTGGGGGGTCCTGTGATCTATGAGGTTGTAGGTGGTTGGTCCTGTGATCTATGGGGTTCTGGGTGGGTGGTCCTATAATCTTTGGGATTCTGGGTGGTTGGTCCTGTAATCTATGGGGTTCTGGGTGGGTGGTCCTGTAATATGGGGTTCTGGGTGGTTGGTCCTGTAATCTATGGGGTTCTGGGTAGTTGGTCCTGTAATCTATGGGGTTCTGGGTGGGTGGTCCTGTGACCTATAGGGTTCTGGGTGGGTGGTCCTGTGACCTATAGGATTCTGGGTGGGTGGTCCTGTGATCTATGGGGTTCTGGGTGAAGGATCCTGTGATCTATGGGGTTGTAGGTGGGGGATCCTGTGATATATGGGGTTGTAGGTGGGTAGTCCTGTGACCTATATGGTTCTGGGTGGTTGGTCCTGTGATTTATGGGGTTCTGGGTGGGTGGTCCTGTAATCTATGGGGTTCTGGGTGGGTGGTCCTGTGATCTATGAGGTTCTGGGTGGGTGGTCCTGTGATCTATGGGGTTGTAGGTGGTTGGTCCTGTGATCTATGGGGTTGTAGGTGGGGGGTCCTGTGATCTATAAGGGTTGTAGGTGGGGTGGTCCTGTGATCTATGGGGTTGTAGGTGGTTGGTCCAGTGATCTATGAAGTTGTAGGTGGGGGGTCCTGTGATCTATAAGGGTTGTAGGTAGGGTGGTCCTGTGATCTATGGGGTTCTGGGTGGGTGGTCCTGTGATCTATGGGGTTGTGGTGGGGTAGACCTTTGATCTATGGGGTTCTGGGTGGGTGGTCCTGTGATCTATGGGGTTCTGGGTGGTTGGTCCTGTGATCTATGGGGTTGTGGTGGGGTAGACCTTTGATCTATGGGATTCTGGGTGGGTGGTCCTGTGATCTATGGGGTTCTGGGTGGGTGGTCCTGTGACCTATGAGGTTCTGGGTGGGGTGGTCCTGTGATCTATGGGGTTCTGGTAGGGAGGTTCTGTGATCTATGGGTTCTGGGTGGGTGGTCCTGTGATCTATGGGTTCTGGGTGGGGTGGTCCTGTGATCTATGGGTTTTGGGTGGGTGGTCCTGTGATCTATGGGGTTCTGGGTGGGGTTGTCCTGTGATCTATTGGGTTCTGGGTGGGGTGGTCCTGTGATCCATGGGGTTCTGGGTGGGGTGGTCTTGTGATCTAAAGGATCTGGGGGGGTGGTCTTGTGATCTATGGGGTTCGGGGTGGGTGGTCCTGTAATCTATGGGGTTCTGGGTGGGGTGGGCCTGTGATCTATGGGGTTCTGGGTGGTTGGTCCTGTGATCTATGGGGTTCTGGGTGGGTGGTCCTGTAATCTATGGGGTTCTGGGTGGGGTGGTCTTGTGATCTATGGGGTTCTGGGTGGGTGGTCCTGTGATCTATGGGGTTCTGGGTGGGTGGTCCTGTGATCTATGGGGTTCTGGGTGGTTGGTCCTGTGATCTATGGGGTTCTGGGTGGGTGGTCCTGTGATCTATGGGGTTCTGGGTGGGGTGGTCCTGTGATCTATGGGGTTCTGGGTGGGTGGTCCTGTGATCTATGGGGTTCTGGGTGGTTGGTCCTGTGATCTATGGGGTTGTGGGTGGGTGGTCCTGTGATCTATGGGGTTCTGGGTGGGGTGGTCTTGTGATCTATGGGGTTCTGGGTGGAAGGTCCTGTGATCTATGGGTTCTGGGTGGGTGGTCCTGTGATCTATGGGTTCTGGGTGGGGTGGTCCTGTGATCTATGGGTTTTGGGTGGGTGGTCCTGTGATCTATGGGGTTCTGGGTGGGGTGGTCCTGTGATCCATGGGGTTCTGGGTGGGGTGGTCTTGTGATCTATAGGATCTGGGTGGGTGGTCCTGTGATTTATGGGGTTCTGGGTGGGTGGTCCTGTGATCTATGGGGTTCTGGGTGGGGTGGTCCTGTGATCCATGGGGTTCTGGGTGGGGTGGTCTTGTGATCTATAGGATCTGGGTGGGTGGTCCTGTGATTTATGGGGTTCTGGGTGGGTGGTCCTGTGATCTATGGGGTTCTGGGAGGGTGGTCCTGTGATCTATGGGGTTCTGGGAGGGTGGTCCTGTGATCTATGGGGTTCTGGGTGGGTGGTCCTGTGATCTATGGGGTTTTGGGTGGGTGGTGTTGTGATCTATGGGGTTCTGGGTAGGTGGTCCTGTGATCTATGGGGTTCTGGGTGGGTGGTCCTGTGATCTATGGGGTTCTGGGTGGGTGGTCCTGCCAGCAGTGGAGGTTGTGCTGGTCCATAGAGTTGTCACACGTACAGTTGCCATGTCGATGGAAGCGGTGGCCTCATCCATGATCAGTAGGCTGCTCTTCCTGACGAATGCCCGGGCCAGACAGAAGAGCTGCCGCTGCCCCACGCTGAAGTTCTCTCCTCCTTCTGTGACTGCGGCGTCTGTAGAAAGAGGGAGATGTATGAGACAGAGCCAGGCAGGAGAAGCAGGGGTATAACAGCCAGGCAGGAGGAGCAGGGGTATAACAGCCAGGCAGGAGGGGGAGCAGGGGTATAACAGCCAGGCAGGAGGGGGAGCAGGGGTATAACAGCCAGGCAGGAGGAGGAGCAGGGGTATAACAGCCAGGCAGGAGGAGCAGGGGTATAACAGCCAGGCAGGTGGAGGAGCAGGGGTATAACAGAGCCAGGCAGGAGGAGGAGCAGGGGTATAACAGCCAGGCAGGAGGAGGAGCAGGGGTATAACAGCCAGACAGGAGGAGCAGCAGGAGTATAAAAGCCCAGCAGGGGTGGGAGCAGGGGTATAACAGCCAGGCAGGAGGGGGAGCAGGGGTATAACAGCCAGACAGGAGGAGGAGCAGGGGTATAACAGCCAGGCAGGAGGAGCAGGGGTATAACAGCCAGGCAGGAGGAGGAGCAGGGGTATAACAGCCAGGCAGGAGAAGGAGCAGGGGTATAACAGCCAGACAGGAGGGGGAGCAGGGGTATAACAGCCAGACAGGAGGGGGAGCAGGGGTATAACAGCCAGGCAGGAGGAGCAGGGGTATAACAGCCAGACAGGAGGAGGAGCAGGGGTATAACAGCCAGGCAGGAGGGGGAGCAGGGGTATAACAGCCAGACAGGAGGAGGAGCAGGGGTATAACAGCCAGACAGGAGGGGGAGCAGGGGTATAACAGCCAGGCAGGAGGAGCAGGGGTATAACAGCCAGACAGGAGGAGGAGCAGGGGTATAACAGCCAGGCAGGAGGGGGAGCAGGGGTATAACAGCCAGACAGGAGGAGGAGCAGGGGTATAACAGCCAGACAGGAGGAGCAGGGGTATAACAGCCAGACAGGAGGAGCAGCAGGAGTATAAAAGCCCAGCAGGGGTGGGAGCAGGGGTATAACAGCCAGACAGGAGAAGGAGCAGGGGTATAACAGCCAGGCAGGAGGGGGAGCAGGGATATAACAAAGCCAGGCAGGAGGGGGAGCAGGGGTATAACAGCCAGGCAGGTGGAGGAGCAGGGGTATAACAGAGCCAGGCAGGAGGGGGAGCAGGGGTATAACAGCCAGGCAGGAGGGGGAGCAGGGGTATAACAGCCAGGCAGGAGGGGGAGCAGGGGTATAACAGAGCCAGGCAGGAGGGGGAGCAGGGGTATAACAGCCAGGCAGGTGGAGGAGCAGGGGTATAACGGGAGCCAGGCAGGAGGGGGAGCAGGGGTATAACCGCCAGGCAGGAGGGGGAGCAGGGGTATAACAGCTAGGCAGGTGGAGGAGCAGGGGTATAACAGAGCCAGGCAGGAGGAGGAGCAGGGGTATAACAGCCAGGCAGGAGGAGGAGCAGGGGTATAACAGCCAGGCAGGAGGGGGAGCAGGGGTATAACAGCCAGGCAGGTGGAGGAGCAGGGGTATAACAGCTAGGCAGGTGGAGGAGCAGGGGTATAACAGCCAGGCAGGAGGGGGAGCAGGGGTATAACAGAGCCAGGCAGGAGGAGGAGCAGGGGTATAACAGCCAGGCAGGAGGGGGAGCAGGGGTATATCAGCTAGGCAGGTAGAGGAGCAGGGGTATAACAGCCAGGCAGGAGGGGGAGCAGGGGTATAACAGCCAGGAAGGAGGGGGAGCAGGGGTATAACACATGTGCCCCTCACCCAGGCCCCCGGGCAGTGCCTTGACCACGTGCTTGAGTTGGGCGATCTCCAGCGCCTCCCATAAGACGCCGTCGGTGCATTTATTCTCAGGGTCCAAATTAAATCTGCAGAAAAGACGAGATTCCTGTGAGAGTCGGCGGCCGATAACATCTCCCCCGGTTCTGAGGAGCTGAGACCAGAACCACCGGGCTGGTACCAGGGGACAGTCCCATCGGAGCTTCACCTTATGGTTCCACTGAATAATATGGGATCCTGGAGGATGATGGACAATCGCGAGCGCAGAGTCTGCAGCGGGAGCTTAGCGATGTCTATTCCATCAATGATAATCCGTCCTGCAAGAAAGGACCACGTGAGTCATGACCACGTAGTCACAGCTCCGCCCCCTGCATGTCAGGTAGTCACAGCTCCGCCCCCTGCATGTCAGGTAGTCACAGCTCCGCCCCCTGCATGTCAGGTAGTCACAGCTCCGCCCCCTGCATGTTAGGTAGTTACAGCTCCGCCCCTGCATGTCAGGCGGTCACAGCACCGCCCCCTGCATGTTAGGCAGTCACAGCACCGCCCCCTGCAAGTCAGGCAGTCACAGCTCCGCCCCTGCATGTCAGGCAGTCACAGCACCGCCCCCTGCATGTCAGGCAGTCACAGCACCCCCCCTGCATGTCAGGTAGTCACAGCACCGCCCCCTGCATGTCAGGTAGTCACAGCTTCGCCCTCTGCATGTCAGGTAGTCACAGCACCGCCCCCTGCAAGTCAGGTAGTCACAGCTCCGCCCTCTGCATGTAAGGTAGTCACAGCTCCGCCCTCTGCATGTCAGGTAGTCACAGCTCCGCCCTCTGCATGTCAGGTAGTCACAGCTCGGCCCTCTGCATGTCAGGTAGTCACAGCTCCGCCCTCTGCATGTCAGGTAGTCACAGCTCCGGCCCCTGCTTGGATGATTCGGCGCTTCCTCTATTTTGTTTATAAATCGCACCCTGGAAAGTGTCCACCATCCTGAAGAAGGCAAGGGAGAAGGAGGACTTGCCGCTGCCGGTTCTCCCGCATATCCCAATCTGTTGGGAATAAAGACTGATGAGTTTTCAGGCTCAGAGGTCATAGTGACAACTACCCCCATCAGACGCCCCCTACCTTCTGCCCTGGGGTGATGTGAGCGTTTACGTGCTTTAGCACCGGCTTCAGGGAGCTGTCGTAGCGCACACTCAGATTCTGGATCTGGATCTCGCCACTCTCCGGCCAGTTCTGTGGGATCTGGGAGGCGGCTGCACACACAAAGATCATTAATTATTCATGACCAGGTCACATGACTTCCTGATTGACATGAGCGGACCACTCACATAGAAGCCCCTTGTAATTCTCGGGCTCTGTCTTCAGGAGGCTGTTAATCCTCTTCACGGCTCCGAGCTGGATCTCCATGTCAGAGAGATTGCGAACCATCCAATTCAAGTAGTTGGAAACCTACACGACATGCGCCCATGTTACTGCCCTGACCCTGTACATGACCTCAGCCGAGCTGGGAAGTAGTCTCTGTGAGAGGATGGGGCCATGGGAAGGAGTCTGTGTGAGAGGATGGGGCCATGGGGAGAAGTCTCTGTGAGAGGATCAGGCCATGGGGAGGAGTCTTTGTGAGAGGATCAGTCCATGGGGAGGAGTCTGTGTAAGATGATCAGGCCATGGGGAGAAGTTTGTGTGAGAGGATCAGGCCACAGGGAGGAGTCTGTGTGAGAGGATCGGCCATCGGGAGAAGTCTGTTTGAGAGGGTCAGGCCATGGGGAGAAGTCTGTGTGAGAGGATCTGGCCATGGGGAGAAGTCTGTGTGAGAGGATCTGGCCATGGGGAGAAGTCTGTGTGAGAGGATCAGGCCATGGGGAGAAGTCTGTGTGAGAGGATCAGGCCATGGGGAGGAGTCTGTGTGAGAGGATGGGGCCATGGGGAGATGTCTGTGTGAGAGGATGGGGCAATGGGGAGAAGTCTGTGTGAGAGGATCAGCCATGGGGAGGAGTCTGTGTCAGAGGATCTGGCCATGGGGAGAAGTCTGTGTGAGAGGATCGGGCCATGGGGAGAAGTCTGTGTAAGAGGATCGGGCCAAGGGGAGAAGTCTGTGTAAGAGGATCGGGCCATGGAGAGAAGTCTGTGTGAGAGGATCGGGCCATGGGGAGAAGTCTGTGTGAGAGGATGGGGCCATGGGGAGAAGTCTATGTGAGAGGATGGGGCCATGGGGAGAAGTCGTGAGAGGATCAGGCCATGGGGAGGAGTCTGTGTGAGAGGATCAGGCCATGGGGAGAAGTCTGTGTGAGAGGATGGGGCCATGGGGAGAAGTTTGTGTGAGAGGATGGGGCCATAGGGAGAAGTCTGTGTGAGAGGATGGGGCCATGGGGAGAAGTTTGTGTGAGAGGATGGGGCCATAGGGAGAAGTCAGTGTGAGAGGATGGGGCCATGGGGAGAAGTTTGTGTGAGAGGATGGGGCCATAGGGAGAAGTCTGTGTGAGAGGATCTGGCCATGGGGAGAAGTCTGTGTGAGAGGATCTGGCCATGGGGAGAAGTCTGTGTGAGAGGATCGGGCCATGGGGAGAAGTCTGTGTGAGAGGATCGGGCCATGGGGAGAAGTTTGTGTGAGAGGATCTGGCCATGGGGAGAAGTCTGTGTGAGAGGATCAGGCCATGGAGAGAAGTCTGTGTGAGAGGATCGGGCCATGGGGAGAAGTCTGTGTGAGAGGATCTGGCCATGGGGAGAAGTCTGTGTGAGAGGATGGGGCCATGGGGAGAAGTCTGTGTGAGAGGATCAGGCCATGGGGAGGAGTCTGTGTGAGAGGATCAGGCCATGGGGAGAAGTCTGTGTGAGAGGATCTGGCCATGGGGAGGAGTCTGTGTGAGAGGATCAGCCATGGGGAGGAGTCTGTGTCAGAGGATCTGGCCATGGGGAGAAGTCTGTGTGAGAGGATCGGGCCATGGGGAGAAGTCTGTGTAAGAGGATCGGGCCATGGGGAGAAGTCTGTGTAAGAGGATCGGGCCATGGAGAGAAGTATGTGTAAGAGGATCGGGCCATGGGGAGGAGTCTGTGTAAGAGGATCGGGCCATGGGGAGAAGTCTGTGTGAGAGGATCGGGCCATGGAGAGAAGTCTGTGTAAGAGGATCGGGCCATGGGGAGAAGTCTGTGTGAGAGGATCTGGCCATGGGAGAAGTCTGTGTAAGAGGTTCAGGCCATGGAGAGAAGTCTGTGTGAGAGGATCTGGCCATGGGGAGAAGTCTGTGTGAGAGGATGGGGCCATGGGGAGAAGTCTGTGTGAGAGGATGGGGCCATGGGGAGGAGTCTGTGTGAGAGGATGGGGCCATGGGGAGGAGTCTGTGTGAGAGGATCTGGCCATGGGGAGAAGTCTGTGTGAGAGGATCGGGCCATGGGGAGAAGTCTGTGTGAGAGGATCTGGCCATGGGGAGAAGTCTGTGTGAGAGGATCGGGCCATGGGGAGAAGTCTGTGTGAGAGGATCGGGCCATGGGGAGAAGTTTGTGTGAGAGGATCTGGCCATGGGGAGAAGTCTGTGTGAGAGGATCAGGCCATGGAGAGAAGTCTGTGTGAGAGGATCGGGCCATGGGGAGAAGTCTGTGTGAGAGGATCTGGCCATGGGAAGAAGTCTGTGTGAGAGGATGGGGCCATGGGGAGAAGTCTGTGTGAGAGGATCGGGCCATGGGGAGAAGTTTGTGTGAGAGGATCTGGCCATGGGGAGAAGTCTGTGTGAGAGGATCAGGCCATGGAGAGAAGTCTGTGTGAGAGGATCGGGCCATGGGGAGAAGTCTGTGTGAGAGGATCTGGCCATGGGGAGAAGTCTGTGTGAGAGGATGGGGCCATGGGGAGAAGTCTGTGTGAGAGGATCAGGCCATGGGGAGGAGTCTGTGTGAGAGGATCAGGCCATGGGGAGAAGTCTGTGTGAGAGGATCTGGCCATGGGGAGGAGTCTGTGTGAGAGGATCAGCCATGGGGAGGAGTCTGTGTCAGAGGATCTGGCCATGGGGAGAAGTCTGTGTGAGAGGATCGGGCCATGGGGAGAAGTCTGTGTAAGAGGATCGGGCCATGGGGAGAAGTCTGTGTAAGAGGATCGGGCCATGGAGAGAAGTATGTGTAAGAGGATCGGGCCATGGGGAGGAGTCTGTGTAAGAGGATCGGGCCATGGGGAGAAGTCTGTGTGAGAGGATCGGGCCATGGAGAGAAGTCTGTGTAAGAGGATCGGGCCATGGGGAGAAGTCTGTGTGAGAGGATCTGGCCATGGGAGAAGTCTGTGTAAGAGGTTCAGGCCATGGAGAGAAGTCTGTGTGAGAGGATCTGGCCATGGGGAGAAGTCTGTGTGAGAGGATGGGGCCATGGGGAGAAGTCTGTGTGAGAGGATGGGGCCATGGGGAGGAGTCTGTGTGAGAGGATGGGGCCATGGGGAGGAGTCTGTGTGAGAGGATCTGGCCATGGGGAGAAGTCTGTGTGAGAGGATCGGGCCATGGGGAGAAGTCTGTGTAAGAGGATCGAGCCATGGAGAGAAGTCTGTGTAAGAGGATCGGGCCATGGGGAGAAGGCTGTGTGAGAGGATCGGGCCATGGAGAGAAGTATGTTTGAGAGGATCGGGCCATGGAGAGAAGTATGTGTGAGAGGATCAGGCCATGGGGAGGAGTCTGTGTAAGAGGATCGGGCCATGGAGAGAAGTATGTGTGAGAGGATCAGGCCATGGGGAGGAGTCTGTGTAAGAGGATCGGGCCATGGAGAGAAGTATGTGTGAGAGGATCAGGCCATGGGGAGGAGTCTGTGTAAGAGGATCGGGCCATGGAGAGAAGTATGTGTAAGAGGATCGGGCCATGGGGAGGAGTCTGTGTAAGAGGATCGGGCCATGGGGAGGAGTCTGTGTAAGAGGATCGGGCCATAGAGAGAAGTCTGTTTGAGAGGATTGGACCAGGAGAAGTCTGTGTGAGAGGATTGGACCAGGAGAAGTCTGTGTGAGAGGATCGGGCCATGGGGAGAAGTCTGTGTGAGAGGATCGAGCCATGGGGAGAAGTATGTGTAAGAGGATCGGGCCATGGAGAGAAGTCTGTGTGAGAGGATCTGCCATGGGGAGAAGTCTGTGTAAGAGAATCTGAATACCTACCTATAGGGAGTAGTTAGCTACTTACCATCAGAGCATATGTGAGTCCAAGGCCAACCTGTCCAGATGGCAGCAGGGAGTTCGTAATGGAGGCCACAGCAGCGACCAGGACCACGCAAGCTCCAATGTATTCCTGTAAGATGGAGGTGATACAGTCAACTGTTACTGTCACCTCTGCTCTATCACCATCTGCAAATACTCCTCAGGTACTCACCATGCGCACCTCCAGCCAACGATTGGCCGCTGTGAGGAACAGGGAAGCAATGTTGTTGGAATCTGTGAGTTCTAGAAGCTTCTGTCTGAATCTAGCCTCGTACCTGGGAGAAACAGTAACCAATGGTAAGAAACCCAGACCATGACGTGGAGAACCTCAAATGAGACCATGACAATGCTGGACAACAGAGGAGAGAGTCCACAATGTGGACCGACCACATAGGAAAACACAACATGGATAGACCACAGAGGAGAACATGACATGGATAGACCACAGAAGAGAACACAACATGGATAAACTACGAAGGAGACCATGACATCCATGGACCACAGAAGAGAACACAATATGGACAGACTACCGAGGAGAACATGTCATGAGTAGACCACCAAAAAGACCATGACACGTATGTAGACAGCACGATATGGGTGGACTACAAGGGAGAAAAAAAACATAGTCTACAGAGGAGACCATGACATGGATAGACCACAGAGGATAACACAACATGAATAGACCACAGAGGAGAACACGACATGGATGGACTACGGAGGAGAACACGACATGGATGGACTACAGAGGAGAACACGACATGGATGGACTACAGAGGAGAACACGACATGGATGGACTACAGAGGAGAACACGACATGGATGGACTACAGAGGAGAACCTGACATGGATAGACCACAGAGGATAACACAACGTGAATAGACCACAGGAGGAGAACACGACATGGATGGACTACAGAGGAGAACATGACATGGATGGACTACAGAGGAGAACACGACATGGATGGACTACAGAGGAGAACCTGACATGGATGGACTACAGAGGAGAACACAACGTGGATGGACCACAGAGGAGAACAGGACATGGATGGACTACAGAGGAGAACACGACATGGATGGACTACAGAGGAGAACACAACGTGGATGGACTACAGAGGAGAACACGACATGGATGGACTACAGAGGAGAACACGACATGGATGGACAACAGAGGAGAACACAACGTGGATGGACTACAGAGGAGAACACGACATGGATGGACTACAGAGGAGAACACGACATGGATGGACTACAGAGGAGAACACGACATGGATGCACCACCGAGGAGAACACAACGTGGATGGGCCACAGAGGAGAACACGACATGGATGGACTACAGAGGAAAACACGACATGGATGGACTACAAAGGAGAACACAACATGGATGGACCACAGAGGAGAACACGACATGCATGGACCACAGAGGAGAACACGACATGGATGGACTACAGAGGAGAACACGACATGGATGGACTACAGAGGAGAACACGACATGGATGGACTACAGAGGAGAACATGACATGGATGGACTACAGAGGAGAACACAACATGGATGGGCTACAGAGGAGAACACAACATGGATGGACTACAGAGGAGAACACGACATGGATGGACTACAGAGGAGAACACGACATGGATGGACCACCGAGGAGAACACAACATGGATGGACCACCGAGGAGAACACAACATGGATGGACCACCGAGGAGACCATGACATGGATAGACCACAGAGGATAACACAACATGAATAGACCACAGAGGAGAACACGACATGGATGGACTACAGAGGAAAACACGACATGGATGGACTACAAAGGAGAACACAACATGGATGGACCACAGAGGAGAACACGACATGGATGGACCACAGAGGAGAACACGACATGGATGGACTACAGAGGAGAACACGACATGGATGGACTACAGAGGAGAACACGACATGGATGGACTACAGAGGAGAACATGACATGGATGGACTACAGAGGAGAACACGACATGGATGGACTACAGAGGAGAACCTGACATGGATGGACTACAGAGGAGAACACAACGTGGATGGACCACAGAGGAGAACAGGACATGGATGGACTACAGAGGAGAACACGACATGGATGGACTACAGAGGAGAACACAACGTGGATGGACTACAGAGGAGAACACGACATGGATGGACTACAGAGGAGAACACGACATGGATGGACTACAGAGGAGAACACGACATGGATGGACCACCGAGGAGAACACAACATGGATGGACTACAGAGGAGAACACGACATGGATGGACTACAGAGGAGAACACGACATGGATGGACTACAGAGGAGAACACGACATGGATGGACTACAGAGGAGAACATGACATGGATGGACTACAGAGGAGAACACAACATGGATGGGCTACAGAGGAGAACACAACATGGATGGACTACAGAGGAGAACACGACATGGATGGACTACAGAGGAGAACACGACATGGATGGACCACCGAGGAGAACACAACATGGATGGACCACCGAGGAGAACACAACATGGATGGACCACCGAGGAGACCATGACATGGATAGACCACAGAGGATAACACAACATGAATAGACCACAGAGGAGAACACGACATGGATGGACTACAGAGGAAAACACGACATGGATGGACTACAAAGGAGAACACAACATGGATGGACCACAGAGGAGAACACGACATGGATGGACCACAGAGGAGAACACGACATGGATGGACTACAGAGGAGAACACGACATGGATGGACTACAGAGGAGAACACGACATGGATGGACTACAGAGGAGAACATGACATGGATGGACTACAGAGGAGAACACGACATGGATGGACTACAGAGGAGAACCTGACATGGATGGACTACAGAGGAGAACACAACGTGGATGGACCACAGAGGAGAACAGGACATGGATGGACTACAGAGGAGAACACGACATGGATGGACTACAGAGGAGAACACAACGTGGATGGACTACAGAGGAGAACACGACATGGATGGACTACAGAGGAGAACACGACATGGATGGACAACAGAGGAGAACACAACGTGGATGGACTACAGAGGAGAACACGACATGGATGGACTACAGAGGAGAACACGACATGGATGGACTACAGAGGAGAACACGACATGGATGGACCACCGAGGAGAACACGACATGGATGGACCACCGAGGAGAACACAACATGGATGGACCACCGAGGAGACCATGACATGGATAGACCACAGAGGATAACACAACATGAATAGACCACAGAGGAGAACACGACATGGATGGACTACAGAGGAGAACACGGCATGGATGGACCACAGAGGAGAACACGACATGGATGGACTACAGAGGAGAACACGGCATGGATGGACCACAGAGGAGAACACGCCATGGATGGACCACAGAGGAGAACACGACATGGATGGACCACCGAGGAGACCATGACATGTATAGACCACAGAGGATAACGCAACATGAATAGACCACAGAGGAGAACACGACATGGATGGACTACAGAGGAGAACACGACATGGATGGACCACAGAGGAGAACACGCCATGGATGGACTACAAAGGAGAACACGACATGGATGGACTACAGAGGAGAACACGACATGGATGGACTACAGAGGAGAATACAACATGGATGGACCACAGAGGAGAACACGACGTGGATGGACTACAGAGGAGAACACGACATGGATGGACTACAAAGGAGAACACAACATGGATGGACCACAGAGGAGAACACGACATGGATGGACTACAGAGGAAAACACGACATGGATGGACTACAAAGGAGAACACAACATGGATGGACCACAGAGGAGAACACGACATGGATGGACTACAGAGGAGAACACGACATGGATGGACTACAGAGGAGAACACGACATGGATGGACTACAGAGGAGAACACGACATGGATGGACTACAGAGGAGAACATGACATGGATGGACTACAGAGGAAAACACGACATGGATGGACTACAGAGGAGAACACAACATGGATGGACTACAGAGGAGAACACGACATGGATGGACTACAAAGGAGAACACGACATGGATGGACCACCGAGGAGAACACGACATGGATGGACCACCGAGGAGAACACAACATGGATGGACCACCGAGGAGACCATGACATGGATAGACCACAGAGGATAACACAACATGAATAGACCACAGAGGAGAACACGACATGGATGGACTACAGAGGAGAACACGGCATGGATGGACCACAGAGGAGAACACGACATGGATGGACCACAGAGGAGAACACGACATGGATGGACCACCGAGGAGACCATGACATGGATAGACCACAGAGGATAACGCAACATGAATAGACCACAGAGGAGAACACGACATGGATGGACTACAGAGGAGAACACGACATGGATGGACCACAGAGGAGAACACGCCATGGATGGACTACAAAGGAGAACACGACATGGATGGACTACAGAGGAGAACACGACATGGATGGACTACAGAGGAGAATACAACATGGATGGACCACAGAGGAGAACACGACGTGGATGGACTACAGAGGAGAACACGACGTGGATGGACCACAGAGGAGAACATGACATGGATGGACTACAAAGGAGAACACGACATGGATGGACTACAGAGGAGAATACAACATGGATGGACCACAGAGGAGAACACGACATGGATGGACTACAAAGGAGAACACGACATGGATGGACCACCGAGGAGAACACGACATGGATGGACCACCGAGGAGAACACAACATGGATGGACCACCGAGGAGACCATGACATGGATAGACCACAGAGGATAACACAACATGAATAGACCACAGAGGAGAACACGACATGGATGGACTACAGAGGAGAACACGGCATGGATGGACCACAGAGGAGAACACGACATGGATGGACCACAGAGGAGAACACGACATGGATGGACCACCGAGGAGACCATGACATGGATAGACCACAGAGGATAACGCAACATGAATAGACCACAGAGGAGAACACGACATGGATGGACTACAGAGGAGAACACGACATGGATGGACCACAGAGGAGAACACGCCATGGATGGACTACAAAGGAGAACACGACATGGATGGACTACAGAGGAGAACACGACATGGATGGACTACAGAGGAGAATACAACATGGATGGACCACAGAGGAGAACACGACGTGGATGGACTACAGAGGAGAACACGACGTGGATGGACCACAGAGGAGAACATGACATGGATGGACTACAAAGGAGAACACGACATGGATGGACTACAGAGGAGAATACAACATGGATGGACCACAGAGGAGAACACGACATGGATGGACAACAGAGGAGAACACGACATGGATGGACTACAGAGGAGAACACGACATGGATGAACTACAGAGGAGAACACGACATGGATGGACTATAGAGGAGAACACAACGTGGATAGACCACAGAGGAGAACACGACGTGGATAGATCACAGGGGAGAACACAACATGGATGGACTACAGAGGAGAACACGACATGGATGGACCACAGAGGAGAACACGACATGGATGGACTACAAAGGAGAACACGACATGGATGGACCACAGAGGAGAACACGACATGGATGGACCACAGAGGAGAACTCGACATGGATGGACCACAGAGGAGAACACGACATGGATGGACTACAGAGGAGAACACGACATGGATGGACCACAGAGGAGAACACGACATGGATGGACTACAGAGGAGAACACGACATGGATGGACCACAGAGGAGAACACGACATGGATGGACCACAGAGGAGAACACGACATGGATGGACTACAGAGGAGAACACGACATGGATGGACCACAGAGGAGAACACGACATGGATGGACCACAGAGGAGAACACGACATGGATGGACTACAGAGGAGAACACAACGTGGATAGACCACAGAGGAGAACATAACGTGGATAGATCACAGAGGAGCATGGCCGAGTCTGCTATGGATATACACTCACCGGCCACTTTATTAGGTACACCTGTCCAACTGCTCGTTAACACTTAATTTCTAATCAGCCAATCACATGGCGGCAACTCAGTGCATTTAGGCATGTAGACATGGTCAAGACAATCTCCTGCAGTTCAAACCGAGCATCAGTATGGGGATGAAAGGTGATTTGAGTGCCTTTTTACGTGGCATGGTTGTTGGTGCCAGAAGGGCTGGTCTGAGTATTTCAGAAACTGCTGATCTACTGGGATTTTCACGCACAACCATCTCTAGGGTTTACAGAGAATGGTCCGAAAAAGAAAAAACATCCAGTGAGCGACAGTTCTGTGGGCGGAAATGCCTTGTTGATGCCAGAGGTCAGAGGAGAATGGGCAGACTGGTTCGAGCTGATAGAAAGGCAACAGTGACTCAAATCGCCACCCGTTACAACCAAGGTAGGCAGAAGAGCATCTCTGAACGTACAGTACGTCGAACTTTGAGGCAGATGGGCTACAGCAGCAGAAGACCACACCGGGTGCCACTCCTTTCAGCTAAGAACAGGAAACTGAGGCTACAATTTGCACAAGCTCATCGAAATTGGACAGTAGAAGATTGGAAAAACATTGCCTGGTCTGATGAGTCTCGATTTCTGCTGCGACATTCGGATGGTAGGGTCAGAATTTGGCGTCAACAACATGAAAGCATGGATCCATCCTGCCTTGTATCAACAGTTCAGGCTGGTGGTGGTGGTGTCATGGTGTGGGGAATATTTTCTTGGCACTCTTTGGGCCCCTTGGTACCAATTGAGCATCGTTGCAACGCCACAGCCTACCTGAGTATTGTTGCTGCCCATGTCCATCCCTTTATGAGCACAATGTACCCTGTAACATCTGATGGCTACTTTCAGCAGGATAATGCGCCATGTCATAAAGCTGGAAGCATCTCAGACTGGTTTCTTGAACATGACAATGAGGTCACTGGACACAAATGGCCTCCACAGTCACCAGATCTCAATCCAATAGAACATCTTTGGGATGTGGTGGAACGGGAGATTGGCATCATGGATGTGCAGCCGACAAATCTGCGGCAACTGTGTGATGCCATCATGTCACTATGGAGCAAAATCTCTGAGGAGCTTCCAGCACCTTGTTGTATCTATGCCACAAAGAATTGAGGCAGTTCTGAAGACAAAAGGGGGTCCAACCCGTTACTAGCATGGTGGACCTAATAAAGTGGCCGGTAAGTGTATATTATATATTACCTGAACGCTCGTATGGTGGTCAGTCCCTCCACTGTCTCTGAGAAGTGTGCCAACAGGGGGAGCTGCGTACTGTCCTCCAGCTGCTGTAGGTCCCTGTTGCCATAGAGAAAACAAAGTAGCTTTAACAAGAGCTTCTAACATCCTCATAATGGTACGACCTCCGGCCTCTTGTCCTCCATATAATACTCCGACCTCCTGTCCTCCCTATAATACTCTGACCTCCTGTCCTCCTTATTATGCTCTGGCTTCTTGTCCTCCATATAATACTCTGACCTACTGTCCTCCTTATTATGCTCCAGCCTCTTGTCCTCCTTATTATGCTCCGGCCTCTTGTCCTCCATATAATACTCCGACCTCCTGTCCTCCATATTATGCTCTGGCCTCTTGTCCTCCGTATAATACTCTGTCCTCCTGTCCTTCATATAATACTCTGACCTCCTGTCCTCCTTATTATGCTCTGGCCTCTTGTCCTCCTTATTATGCTCTGGCCTCCTGTCCTCCTTATTATGCTCCGACCTCCTATACTCCCTTTAATACTCTGACCTCCTGTCCTCTTTATTATGCTCTGGCCTCCTGTCCTCCATATAATACTCCGACCTCCTGTCCTCCCTATAATACTCTGACTTTCTGTCCTCCCTATAATACTCCAACCTCCTGTCCTCCCTATAATACTCTGACCTCCTGTCCTCCTTATTATGCTCTGGCCTCTTGTCCTCCATATAATACTTTGACCTCTTGTCCTCCCTATAATACTCTAACCTCCTGTCCTCCTTACTATGCTCTGGCCTCTTGTCCTCCCTATAATACTCTGGCCTCTTGTCCTCCATATAATACTCTGTCCTCCTGTCCTTATTATGCTCCGGCTTCTTGTCCACCATATAATACTATGACCTCTTGTCCTCCCTATAATACTCTAACCTCCTGTCCTCCTTACTATGCTCTGGCCTCTTGTCCTCCCTATAATACTCTGGCCTTTTGTCCTCCATATAATACTCTGTCCTCCTGTCCTTATTATGCTCCGGCTTCTTGTCCACCATATAATACTATGACCTCCTGTCCTCCTTATTATGCTCCGGCCTCTTGTCCTCCCTATAATACTCTGGCCTCCTGTATAACACCTTTTCTAGCTGTTCTATGGAAGTGGTTACTGTGGTGGGGGCTGTGGTGCCTCTGTCTGGGACAGGTATGTACAATAATGTATAGAATGTTCTGGATGGACACAGCTGGAGGCAGCGGCCTGTATGTACATGTCTGACCCTACATATCAGCAGGGGGTCACTAATATGAAGGTGGGAGTGGTGGTTTCAGTGGTGGGGGAGAGGTCTCAGCATTGGGAGGGGGGTGGCAGTCTCAGTGGTGGCGGAGAGGTCTCAGCGGTGGGGGAGAGGTCTCAGCATTTGGGGGTGGGGGGGGAGGGTCGGTGGTCTCAGTTCTAGCAGTAATGAGTCTTTACATTCCAAGTTTTATCCTCTCTATAATCCAAGGATCTCCGGCATTAACCCCTGCACCACCCTCCCCCTAGTGTGACAGAACTGCCGAGCTGACCGACCCTGTCACATGTGACCCCAGTCATACAGGAGGGTGGTCTGAGGTGGAGGAGTTGTGTACATGCCTCTACAATGAGGACAAGACGCCAGGAAACCTCAGCGTAAACAGACGAAACAAACAGTAAACATCCAGAAAATTCCCTTTAAAGGAGAAGTTGGAGGCACCAGCACCACGGCCTCCACAAGAGCAAGAGGAAACTGGAGGACACCCCAACAACATCTGCCGCAGTGACTGTCCCTTATCCCCCACAGCCATGCGAGGCCATGTCCACCCCACCAGCCATGTCAGGCCATGTCCACCCCACCAGCTACATCAGGCTATGTCCGCCCCACCAGTGAGACCATGTTTACCCCACCAGCCATGCGAGGCCATGTCCACCCCCACCAGCCATGTCAGGCCATGTCCACCCCACCAGGCACGTCAGGCCATGTCCACCCCACCAGGCACGTCAGGCCATGTCCACCCCACCAGGCACGTCAGGCCATGTCCACCCCACCAGCCACATTGGGCCATGTCCACCCCCACTAGCCATTTCAGGCCATGTCCACCCCACCAGCCACATCAGGCCATGTCCACCCCACCAGCCATGTCAGGCCATGTCCACCCCACCAGCCACATCAGGCCATGTCCACCCCCACCAGCCATGTCAGGCCATGTCCACCCCCACCAGCCATGTCAGGCCATGTCCACCCCACCAGGCACGTCAGGCCATGTCCACCCCACCAGCCACATCAGGCCATGTCCACCCCCAGCAGCCATGTCAGGCCATGTCCACCCCCACCAGCTACGTCAGGCCATGTCCCCCCCCACCAGCCCCCATGTCAGGCCATGTCCACCCCCACCAGCCATGTCAGGCCATGTCCACCCCACCAGGCACGTCAGGCCATGTCCACCCCACCAGTCACATCAGGCCATGTCCACCCCTACCAACCATGTCAGGCCATATCCACCCCACCAGGCACGTCAGGCCGTGTCCACCCCACCAGCCACATCAGGCCATGTTCACCCCACCAGCCACATCAGGCCATGTCCACCCCCACCAGCCATGTCAGGCCATGTCCACCCCACCAGGCACGTCAGGCCATGTCCACCCCACCAGCCATGTCAGGCCATGTCCACCCCCACCAGCCACATCAGGCCATGTCCCCCCCCCCCCACCAGCCCCCATGTCAGGCCATGTCCACCCCCACCAGCCATGTCAGGCCATGTCCACCCCACCAGCCACATTAGGCCATGTCCACCCCTACCAACCATGTCAGGCCATGTCCACCCCACCAGGCACGTCAGGCCATGTCCACCCCACCAGCCACATCAGGCCATGTCCACCCCACCAGCCACATCAGGCCATGTCCACCCCAGCAGCCATGTCAGGCCATGTCCACCCCACCAGCCATGTCAGGCCATGTCCACCCCACCAGCCATGTCAGGCCATGTCCACCCCACAAGCTACATAAGGCCATGTCCACCCCACCAGTGAGACCATGTTTACGCCACCAGGCACATCAGGCCATGTCCACCCCACAAGCCACGTCAGGCCATGTCCACCCCACCAGCCACATCAGGCCATGTCCAACCCGCAGCCATGTCATGTCAGCCCTACCAGCCACGTGAGGCCATGTCCACCCCACCAGCCACGTGAGGCCATGTCCACCAGCCCTGCCAGGCCATGTCCACCCCGCCAGCCATGCCAGGCGCTCCCCCATAGTAATATGCTGCTGTATAACTTCATGGCGGTGTATAATTCTTATATAATGAGTACCTGGCAGCCACACGGAAATGCTTCTGGATAAAGTAGCAGGTGATGACGAGAGGGACCAAGGAGATGAGGAAGATGGGGGTGACGTAGGAGATGACGGCCAGCGCGGACACACACAGCAGGGTGGAGCGGCTCAGACATTCCAGGGTGGCCGGGATGTGCTGCCGGAGAACAGAGAACGTTATACAGGAAATGTCACGTGTGGCCCCAAACACAGACCTGCTGAGGGCCCTGAGGATTTGTGGCCTCACTTGTACCCTCACACTTCCTACACGAGAGCAGCGTCTAGAGCCTTACATCCATCTGGGCCTCATAAGTCGGGGGCCACTCCATCCTACCTGATCTATTGTGTTGAAATCTGCAGAGAATCGGTTCAGGATGCTGCCCAATGGCGTCGTCTCAAAGAACCTGCAGAGAAAAAGGAGAAGACAAGTGACTTGTGTAGCATCTTCATTACTCCCAGAGCCTTCTGATGCCTCATAGTCGCCCCCCTAGCAGACAAGAAACCTCCTGGAGCCTTCTACCTCACATACTCAACCTCCTGGAGCCTTCTCCCTCTCACACTCAACCTCCTGGAGCCTTCTCATACTCAAACTCCTGGAGCCTTTTCTCTCTCACACCCAACCTCCTGGAGCCTTCTCATACTCAACCTCCTGGAGCCTTCTCCCTCTCACACTCAAACTCCTGGAGCCTCCTACCTCACATACTCAACCTCCTGGAGCCTTCTCACTCACACACATTGCCTCATGTAGCTACTTCATTACTCAACCTCCTGAACCTTCTCCTACCAGACACTACACCTCCTGCTGCCCCTTCCCTCACACATACTCAACCTCCTGGAGCCTCCTACCTCACATCCTCAACCTCTCACAGTCTTCTGCCTCTCACACTCAACCTCCTGGAGCCTTCTCCCTCTCACACTCAACCTCTCACAGTCTTCTACCTCTCACACTCAACCTCTCACAGTCTTCTCCGTCTCACAATCAACCTCTCACAGTCTTCTCCCTCTCACACTGAACCTCTCACAGTCTTCTCTCTCTCACACTGAACCTCTCACAGTCTTCTCCCTCTCACACTCAACCTCATGGGTGCCAGGATTACGGCATTCAGAAGACTGTTGTGCAGCTTCTTGGCCACTCGCAGCCCAGTCCATTCCACAGCAATGGAGGTGGCGAGGCACATGATGATGGCCAGACAGGACAGGACACTGAACACCATGGAGTATGGAGAGTGGTCAAAGCCGCAGTTCTGTGGGGAGAGGATGGGAGTTATAGTTCAGACCCATCTGCATGTAGAGGTACAGAATGAAGAACACATGAACCCCACGTGTAGCAGATATCCATTGGGTTCCTTTATCTTAGGATTCACCTGCGTCGTGCAGCCCGAAGATGATGTATTGGAAATGGTGTCTGACGTCCACTTTGCCAGCCAGAGGTCAATGGCGACCATGAGCGAGTGCTTGAGGAGCTGTGAGAAGACCAGGACCGGCAGGAGCAGGATCCCAGCCGAGCTCAAGTACTTGCCACACGCTCTCCATGGCATCTTCGCACGCTGGTGCAGGACAGAGGACAAGTTGTCATCATCATCATCGCTGTCTGTGATTTCTTCTGTAGGGAATATGATTGACACCACAAAACATTACAAGACGGAGTGACACGACACCAACAATAGGGACCAGGGAACAACATTTCATAGGCCATAGAGTCTACGGGAGAACCGAGGAAGGAGGAAGGATCCCACATGAACGTCCAGGGAGACCACATGGAGACCAAAGAGTCCAGGGAGGAAGGATCCCACATGAAGGTCCAGGGAGACCACATGGAGACCATAGAGTCCAGGGAGGAAGGATCCTACATGAAGGTCCAGGGAGACCACAGAGCCCAGAGAGGAAGGATCCCACATGAAGGTCCAGGGAGACCACATGGGGACCAAAGAGTCCAGGGAGGAAGGATCCCACATGAAAGTCCAGGGAGACCACATGGAGACCAAAGAGTCCAGGGAGGAAGGATCCCACATGAAGGTCCAGGGAGACCACATGGAGACCATAGAGTCCAGGGAGGAAGGATCCTACATGAAGGTCCAGGGAGACCACAGAGCCCAGAGAGGAAGGATCCCACATGAAGGTCCAGGGAGACCACGTGGGGACCACAGAGTCCAGGGAGGAGGGATCCCACATGAAGGTCCAGGGAGACCACATGGAGACCATAGAGCCCAGAGAGGAAGGATCTAACATTAAGGACCAGGGAGACCACATGGAGACCACAGAGTCCAGGGAGGAAGGATCCCACATGAATGTCTAGGGAGACCACATGGAGACCACAGAGTCCAGGGAGGAAGGATCCCACATGAAGGTCCAGGGAGACCACATGGGGACCACAGAGTCCAGGGAGGAAGAATCCCGCATGAAGGTCCAGGGAGACCACATGGAGACCACATAGTCCAGGGAGGAAGGATCCAACATGAACGTCCAGGGAGACCACATGGAGACCATAGAGTCCAGGGAGGAAGGATCCCACATGAAGGTCCAGGGAGACCACATGGGGCACATGGGGACCACAGAGTCCAGGGAGGAAGAATCCTGCATGAAGGTCCAGGGAGACCACATGGAGACCACAGAGTCCAGGGAGGAGGGATCCCACATGAAGGTCCAGGGAGACCACATGGAGACCATAGAGCCCAGAGAGGAAGGATCTAACATTAAGGACCAGGGAGACCACATGGAGACCACAGAGTCCAGGGAGGAAGGATCCCACATGAATGTCTAGGGAGACCACATGGAGACCACAGAGTCCAGGGAGGAAGGATCCCACATGAAGGTCCAGGGAGACCACATGGGGACCACAGAGTCCAGGGAGGAAGAATCCCGCATGAAGGTCCAGGGAGACCACATGGAGACCACATAGTCCAGGGAGGAAGGATCCCACATGAACGTCCAGGGAGACCACATGGAGACCATAGAGCCCAGAGAGGAAGGATCCTACATGAAGGTCCAGGGAGACCACATGGAGACCATAGAGCCCAGAGAGGAAGGATCTAACATTAAGGACCAGGGAGACCACATAGGGACCACAGAGTCCAGCGATGTTGGCACTCACATGAAGGTCCAGAGAGCCCATTTGTGGACCAGAGTCCAAAGATGAAGGATCTCACTTGAGGGACCTGGGAAGTCCATGGGTTGGTGATGATCTCTTACCCATGTCCATGTATCCTCACTAGTAACACCGGACAAGACCTTCTTACTCACCTTCATCTTCCTCATCATCCCCCAGCAGTGTCTCTCGGGAGTACACCGGTCTCTTGATGTTTTTCCTCTCCACCGGGTTCTTCCTCTCTGTGATTTCCTGCACCAAATATGTAGAGTTATTCATGGCAGGACAGAAGGACTTGGGTGTCCATGATGCTGTGGACAATGGACGTGTCGCACCTTCTCCAGCTCCTGGTCCTGCCGGTTCATCAGCGTCTTCCAGTGCTCGTACAGCTCAGGGTCTGAGTTCTGGATATCTTTCAGGGTTCCTTCTCGCTGGATTGTCCCGTCCTTCATGGCGATAATCTGAAGAAAGACAGAAACTCAGAAGAAGATTGAAGACATCTAATCCACTGATGTGGAACTACGGACACAGCTCCACCCCTTGTCCAGGCTCCTCCCCCCTGTATATAAGGACATTCTGTTCCATGCTTCTATGATGGTCAGAGCTGCAGGGTAAAGCATGGGGGCAGCACATGCTGCGGGGTCTGAGGCTGGTTAGTAAGGTGGTGGCGCCCCTTACCCAGTCAGCGTGCGGCAGGTACTGCAGCTTGTGTGTCACCAGGACGGTGGTCGTCTTGTTGTCTCTCAGCATCTTGAGGATCCCGTCCTGCATGAGGTGGTCACTGAGGTGAATGTCCAACGCAGAGAACGGGTCGTCCTGCAGAAGAAGACATCACTGCTGGATGTCCATTACACAACACAACAAACCCTCAGCTGTGGAAAGTCGTCTCACCAGGAACACAACGCTGGTCTGCTGATACAGGGCCCGGGCCACACTGATGCGCTGACGCTGCCCCCCAGACAGGTTAATCCCCTGAAAGACAAGAGGGAGGAGTCACAGAGAGGAAAGGCAGCCCCAGCTTTACTACTACTCCCAGCAGCACTACTCCCAGCAGCACTACTACTCCCCGCACCACTACTACTCCCAGCAGCAATAACCTACGTGTACCCTAGGTGGCGGCGGTGTCACTTACCCTCTCTCCGATCTGCGTCTGGTCTCCGTGGGGCAGGATGTCAATGTCCGGCTGCAGGGAACAGGCGTCAATCACTGCCTTGTACCTGGGGTACACGACACATCAAAGGGTTAATGGACCAGCCAGACAACAAGTATATATTAGGGGACGTTACAGATCCACTACTTTTACAGTACATAACCAGCTCCCGGGTACTACTCTCCACATATCCACTACTTTTACAGTACAGAACCAGCTCCTGGGGCAGTACAGTCCACATATCCACTACTCTTACAGTACAGAACCAGCTCCCGGGGCAGTACACTCCACAGATCCACTATTCTTACAGTACAGAACCAGCTCCCGGGGTACTACTCTCCACATATCCACTACTCTCACAGTACAGAACCAGCTCCTGGGCCAGTACACACCACAGATCCACTATTCTTACAGTACAGAACCAGCTCCCGGGGCAGTACACTCCACAGATCCACTACTCTAACAGTACAGAACCAGCTCTTGGGGCAGTACACTCCACAGATTCACTACTCTTACAGTACAGAACCAGCTCCCGGGGCAGTACACTCCACAGATCCACTACTCTTACAGTACAGAACCAGCTCCTGGGGCAGTACACTCCACAGATCCACTACTCTTACAGTACAGAACCAGCTCCTGGAGCAGTACACTCCACAGATCCACTACTCTTACAGTACAGAACCAGCTCCCGGGGCAGTACACTCCACAGATCCACTACTCTTACAGTACAGAACCAGCTCCTGGGGCAGTACACTCCACAGATCCATACCTCCCAACATTTGTGAAAGGGAAAGAGGGACAATCCCCCTAAGCCACACCCCCAATCACTCCCTGGCCACGCCCCAAATTTTAGCCATATTATAATAATAAAAATCATATCAATAAAAAAAAAAATTATCCTCATTGGGATTTGTACCCAGAACCTGCAGTGTCCATGTATAATAATGTCACAGTGCCTCAAACAACTGAGCTATGACCTCTGTGATTATCTAGGTGCAGAATTTTGGTAACTAAGAACTATGACTACTGTGACACAGATTTAATGCTTTGGTATATAGAGAGGGATCTTCTTAGAAATTATTGTAATTATTGAGACTATTATTATTATTATGGAGATTATTATTATTATTATTATTATTAAGATGATTATTATTATTTTTACTATTATTATTATTTTACTATTATTAATAATCATCTCCATAATAATAAAAATAATAAAATTTATAATAATAATTGTCTCAATAATTACAATAATAATCTCTGAGAAGATCCCTCTCTATATATCAGTGCATTAGTCTGTGTCACAGTGTAACAGTGGCAGATAACATGTCTTAGTTACCAGAAATTCTCAGCTCTGTATCACTGGGCTTATAGCTCAGTTAGTTACGGCTCCTGTCTGCAGTGCAGAGGGTCCCAGGTTTGAATCTCAGCCTGGGCAAAACTTTATGTAATTTAATTAAATAAAGAGCTTGTGTCTGGGGAAGCCCTGGAGACCATATATGGACAGATGGTGATCTGACCTGATGACGTGGTCCCTGCTCTCCGCTAACCCGACACTTCTCTGAAAAGGATTCCCTCCCGATGTCTGTAGAAGCCATTCTTTACTATCAGTTCTGGATTTCAAAGTATTTACTATGGGGACACAGCGGGACCTGGGGAGAAAATCCGTGCCAATCTCATAGCTGCCCGTGACACGGGGCAGAGGTAAGAAAAACGGGACTTTCCCGGCAAAATCGGGACGGTTGGGAGCTATGACAGATCCACTACTCTTACAGTACAGAACCAGCTCCGGACACTACACAGATCCATTACTCTTACAGTACAGAACCAGCTCCTGGGGACACCTTACTTCTGCTTATTGAAGGGACTCTCAAACGTGATGTTTTCTTCTACAGTGGCATTGAGGAGCCACGGCTTCTGTGAGGCGTAGGCCACGGCGCCCCTCCTCCTGAAATACAGAGCACAGGAGTCACAATGACCAGGCGCCACATTCATGAAGACCCTGCACCAGAGAGAGGACACTGCACATGCAGGGGGTGCCACATTCATGAAGACCCTGCATCGGAGAGAGGACACTGCACATGCAGGGGGCACCACATTCATGAAGACTCTGCACCGGAGAGAGGACACTGCACATGCAGGGGGCGCCACATTCATGAAGACCCTGCACCGGAGAGAGGACACTGCACATGCAGGGGGCGCCACATTCATGAAGACCCTGCATCGGAGGGAGGACACTGCACATGCAGGGGGCGCCACATTCATGAAGATTCTGCACCGGAGAGAGGACACTGCACATGCAGGGGGCGCCACATTCATGAAGACCCTGCACCAGAGAGAGGACACTGCACATGCAGGGGGCGCCACATTCATGAAGCCTCTGCACCGGAGAGAGGACACTGCACATTCAGGGGGCGCCACATTCATGAAGACTCTGCACCGGAGAGAGGCCACTGCACATGCAGGGGGCTCCACATTCATGAAGACCCTGCACCAGAGAGAGGACACTGCACATGCAGGGGGCACAACATTCATGAAGACTCTGCACCGGAGAGAGGATACTGTACATGCAGGGGGCGCCACATTCATGAAGACTCTGCACCAGAGAGAGGACACTGCACATGCAGGGGGCGCCACATTCATGAAGACTCTGCACCGGAGAGAGGACACTGCACATGCAGGGCGCGCCACATTCATGAAGACCCTGCACCGGAGAGAGGACACTGCACATGCAGGGGGTGCCACATTCATGAAGACCCTGCACCAGAGAGAGGACACTGCACATGCAGGGGGCGCCACATTCATGAAGTCCCTGCACCGGAGAGAGGACACTGCACATGCAGAGGGTGCCAGATTCATGAAGACCCTGCACTGAAGAGAGGACACTGCACATGCAGGGGGGCGCCACATTCATGAAGACCCTGCATCGGAGAGAGGACACTGCACATGCAGGGGGCGCCACATTCATGAAGACTGCACTGGAGAGAGGACACTGCACATTCAGGGGGCGCCACATTCATGAAGACTCTGCACCGGAAAGAGGACACTGCACATGCAGGGGGCGCCACATTCATGAAGACTGCACTGGAGAGAGGACACTGCACATTCAGGGGGCGCCACATTCATGAAGACTCTGCACCGGAGAGAGGACACTGCACATGCAGAGGGTGCCACATTTATAAAGACCGTGCACCGGAGAGAGGACACTGCACATGC
Organism: Engystomops pustulosus; assembly: GCF_040894005.1. Classification (NCBI taxonomy): domain Eukaryota; kingdom Metazoa; phylum Chordata; class Amphibia; order Anura; family Leptodactylidae; genus Engystomops; species Engystomops pustulosus. The sequence continues at coordinate 181,690 of NW_027285036.1, read as the reverse complement.
AGGGGACGCCACATTTATAAAGACCGTGCACCGGAGAGAGGACACTGCACATGCAGGGGGCGCCACATTCATAAAGACCCGGCACCGGAGAGAGGACACTGCACATGCAGGGGGCGCCACATTCATGCAGGGGGCACAGAAGGTATTCAGACCCCTTTACATTTTTCACTCTCAGTCAGATAATCGATGGTGCGGCCCCTGTAGGTTTATTATTTGGTTTGGGGTCTTAGTTACGAGACGTTACAGACCACTGCGCCGGACGCTACGCGATGCAGGACGGTGCACGGAGACGTCGTAGGATCCTGGTTATCGGCTGTAGACGGCTCCTTCCTCCGCGAGCGCCCAATTGAAAGACGCCACCATCTGCAGCCGGACAACGGGCGGAGCCATAAACAAGTCCTCCTCCACACATGGGACCAACCAACATGGCGGCTGAAGAGCGACGTGGACACTGAAGCAGAACCTTCAAGTCCGAGGGTTTGGGTCCTGCAGATGGTCTTTACGTCTCCAGTGTCAATGGTTTATTATCCAGGTGTTTGCTGCTCCATTGTATTATCCTATTGTTATCTGTAAGCGAGGACCCTGCCCCCAGTATATAGCCTGCAGCCCCCTAGTATATATCCAGGAGCCCTCTAGTATATAGCCAGCAGCCCCCTAGTATAAAGCCAGCTGTGCCCTAGTATATAGCCTGCAGCCACTGCACCCCAGTATACATCCTGCCAGCCCTCCAGTATAAAGCCAGCAGCCCCTGCACCCATTATATAGCCAGTGCAAGCCCCCTAGTATATAGCCAGCAGCCCCCTAGTATATAGCCAGCTGTGCCCTAGTATATAGGCAACCCCTGCCCCCTAGTATATTGCCATCAGCCCCTAGTATATAGCCAGTGTTTGCCCAACAGTATATAGCCAGCCCCTGCCCCCTAGTATATAGCCAGTGCCTGCCCAACAGTATATAGCCAGCACCTGTCCCCTAGTATATTGCCAGCAGCCCCCAAGTATATAACCATCAGCCCCCTACTATAAAGCCAGCCCCTGCCACCTAGTATATAGGCGGTGCCTGCCTCTTAGTATATAGCCAGAAGCCCCCTAGTATATAACCAGCAACCCTCTAGTATCTAGCCAGCCCCTGACCCCTAGTATCTAGCCGGCCCCTGATCCCTAGTATCTAGCCGGTCCCTGACCCCTTGTATACAGCCAGCGCCAGCCTCCTAGTATATAACCAGCTCCTGCCCCTAGTATATAGCCAGCGTCTGCCCCCAGTATATAGCCAGCGTCCGCCCCCTAGTATATAGCCAGCGTCCGCCCCCTAGTATATAGCCAGCGTCCGCCCCCTAGTATATAGCCAGCGTCTGCCCCCTAGTATATAGCCAGCGTCTTCCCCTTAGTATATAGTCAGCAGCACCCTAATATATAGCCAGCACCTGCCCCTTAGTATATAGCCAGCAACTTCCCATTAGTATATAGCCAGTGCCTGCCACTTAGTATATAGCCAGCAGCCCCCATGTAAACTGCAAACCCCTGCCCCCTAGTATATAGGCAGTGCTTGCCCCTTAGTATATAGCCAGCATCCCGTAGTCTATTGCCAGCAGCCCCATAGTCTATTACCAGCAGCCCCCAGTATATAGCCAGCGCCTGCCCCCTAGTATATAGCCAGCTCCTGCCCCCTAGTATAAAGCCAGCAACGCCATAGTATATAGCGAGTGTCAGCCCCCTAGTATATAGCCAGCAGCCCCCTAGTATATAGCCAGCTCCTGCCCCCTAGTATATAGCTAGTGTCTGCCCCCTAGTATATAGATAGCCCATGCCCCCTAGTATATAGACAGCCCCTGCCCCCTAGTATAAAGCCAGCAACGCCATAGTATATAGCGAGTGTCAGCCCCTTAGTATATAACCAGCTCCTGCCCCCTAGTATATAGCCAGCCCCTGCCCCCTAGTATATAGTCAGCAGCCCCTAGTATATAGCTAGTGACTGCCCCTTAGTATATAGCCAGTAGCCCCCTAGTATATAGCTAATGCCTGCCCCGTAGTATATAGCCAGCAGCCCCCTAGTATATAGCCAGCCAGCAAACCCTAGTATATAACCAGCAGTACCCTACTATATAGCCAGTGCCTTCCCCCTAGTATATAGCCAGTGTCTGCCTCCTAGGATATAGCCAGCCCCTGCCCTCTAGGATACAGCCAGCCCCTGCCCCCTAGGATATAGCCAGCAGCGCCCTAATATATAGCCAGCGCCTGCCCCCTAGTATATAGCCAGCACCTGCTCCCTAGGATATAGCCAGCTCCTGCCCCCTAGAATATAGCCAGCCCCTGCCCCCTAGTATATAGCCAGCCCCTGACCCCTAGTATATAGCCAGCCCCTGACCCCTAGTATATAGCCAGTGCTTGCCCCTCAGTATATAACCAGCAGCCCCCTGCCCCGGATATGCCCGGCCTTTTGAAAAAAACAAAACTCTGTACTCACTTTTCAGACGCCCCTCGCAGCTTCTCTTCTGTCTTCTGATTCTACGGGTCCCCTTAGTATATAGCCAGCTCCTTCCCCCTAGTATATAGGCAGCCCCTGCCCCCTAGTATATAGCCAGCCCCTGCCCCCTAGTATATAGCCAGCCCCTGCCCCCTAGTATATAGCCAGCTCCTGCCCCCCTAGTACATAGCCAGCTCCTGCCCCCCTAGTACATAGCCAGTTCCTGCCCCCTAGTACATAGCCAGCCCCTGCCCTTAGTATATAGCCAGCAGCCCCCTAGTATATAGCTAGTGCCAGCCCCTGTCCCCTAATATATAGCCAGCCAGTGCCCCCTAGTATATAGCCAGCCCCTGCCCCATAGGATATAGCCCACGCCTGCACCCTAGGATATAGCCAGCCCCTGCCCCATAGGATATAGCCCACGCCTGCCCCCTAGGCTATAGCCAGCGCCTCCCTCCTGCAGTGACTCCCATCTCCCCTCCTGCAGTGACAGATGACCCCCATCTCCCCCCTGCAGAGATAGGTGACCCCCATCTCCCTCCTGCAGTGATAGGTGACCCCCATTTCCCTCCTGCAGTGATAGGTGACTCCCATCTCCCTCCTGCAGTGATAGGTGACTCCCATCTCCCCTCCTGCAGTGATAGATGACCCCCATCTCCCTCCTGCAGTGATAGGTGACCCCCATTTCCCTCCTGCAGTGATAGGTGACTCCCATCTCCCTCCTGCAGTGATAGGTGACTCCCATCTCCCCTCCTGCAGTGATAGATGACCCCCATCTCCCTCCTGCAGTGATAGATGACTCCCATCTCCCTCCTGCAGTGATAGGTGACCCCCATTTCCCTCCTGCAGTGATAGGTGACTCCCATCTCCCTCCTGCAGTGATAGGTGACTCCCATCTCCCTCCTGCATCTCCAGAGCTCAGACACAGGGATCCCGGGGTCTTCTTTACCTGTCACCAAGATTCTTCTCCCATGATTGCTTAGTTTGGCTGGACGGCCAGGAAGAGGAAGAGTTGATGGCATCCCAAACTTCTTCCACGTAATGATTATGGAGGCCACTGTGCCCTTAGTATATAGCCAGCAGCCCCCTAGTATATAGCTAGTGCCAGCCCCTGTCCCCCAATATATAGCCAGCCAGTGCCCCCTAGTATATAGCCAGCCCCCTAGGATATAGCCAGCGCCTCCCTCCTGCAGTGATAGGTGACCCCCATCTCCCTCCTGCAGTGATAGGTGACCCCCATCTCCCTCCTGCAGTGATAGGTGACCCCCATCTCCCTCCTGCAGTGATAGGTGACTCCCATCTCCCTCCTGCAGTGATAGGTGACCCCCATCACCCTCCTGCAGTGATAGGTGACCCCCATCTCTCTCCTGCAGTGATAGGTGACCCCCATCTCCCTCCTGCAGTGACAGGTGACCCCGATCTCCCTCCTGCAGTGATAGGTGACCCCCATCTCCCCTCCTGCAGTGATAGGTGACCCCCATCTCCCCTCCTGCAGTGATAGGTGACCCCCATCTCCCCTCCTGCAGTGATAGGTGACCCCCATCTCCCCTCCTGCAGTGATAGGTGACCCCCATCTCCCTCCTGCAGTGATAGGTGACCCCCATCTCCCTCCTGCAGTGATAGGTGACCCCCATCTCCCTCCTGCAGTGATAGGTGACCCCCATCTCCCTCCTGCAGTGACAGGTGACCCCGATCTCCCTCCTGCAGTGATAGGTGACCCCCATCTCCCTCCTGCAGTGATAGGTGACCCCCATCACCCTCCTGCAGTGATAGGTGACCCCCATCTCCCTCCTGCAGTGATAGGTGACCCCCATCTCCCTCCTGCAGTGATAGGTGACTCCCATCTCCCTCCTGCAGTGATAGGTGACCCCCATCTCCCTCCTGCAGTGATAGGTGACTCCCATCTCCCCTCCTGCAGTGATAGGTGACTCCCATCTCCCTCCTGCAGTGATAGGTGACTCCCATCTCCCCTCCTGCAGTGATAGATGACTCCCATCTCCCTCCTGCAGTGATAGGTGACCCCCATCACCCTCCTGCAGTGATAGGTGACCCCATCTCCCCCCTGCAGTGATAGGTGACTCCCATCTCCCTCCTGCAGTGATAGGTGACTCCCATCTCCCTCCTGCAGTGATAGGTGACCCCCATCACCCTCCTGCAGTGATAGGTGACTCCCATCTCCCTCCTGCAGTGATAGGTGACCCCCATCTCCCTCCTGCAGTGATAGGTGACTCCCATCTCCCTCCTGCAGTGATAGGTGACCCCCATCTCCCTCCTGCAGTGATAGGTGACCCCCATCTCCCTCCTGCAGTGATAGGTGACCCCCATCCTCCTCCTGCAGTGATAGGTGACCCCCATCTCCCCTCCTGCAGTGATAGGTGACCCCCATCCCCCTCCTCCTGCAGTGATAGGTGACTCCCATCTCCCTCCTGCAGTGATAGGTGACCCCCATCACCCTCCTGCAGTGATAGGTGACTCCCATCTCCCTCCTGCAGTGATAGGTGACCCCCATCACCCTCCTGCAGTGATAGGTGACCCCCATCTCCCTCCTGCAGTGATAGGTGACCCCCATCTCCCTCCTGCAGTGATAGGTGACCCCCATCTCCCTCCTGCAGTGACAGGTGACCCCGATCTCCCTCCTGCAGTGATAGGTGACCCCCATCTCCCTCCTGCAGTGACAGGTGACCCCCATCTCCCTCCTGCAGTGATAGATGACCCCCATCTCCCTCCTGCAGTGACAGGTGACCCCCATCTCCCTCCTGCAGTGATAGGTGACTCCCATCTCCCTCCTGCAGTGATAGGTGACCCCCATCTCCCTCCTGCAGTGATAGGTGACCCCCATCTCCCTCCTGCAGTGATAGGTGACTCCCATCTCCCTCCTGCAGTGATAGGTGACCCCCATCACCCTCCTGCAGTGATAGGTGACTCCCATCTCCCTCCTGCAGTGATAGGTGACTCCCATCTCCCTCCTGCAGTGATAGGTGACCCCCATCACCCTCCTGCAGTGATAGGTGACCCCCATCTCCCTCCTGCAGTGATAGGTGACCCCCATCTCCCTCCTGCAGTGATAGGTGACCCCCATCTCCCTCCTGCAGTGACAGGTGACCCCGATCTCCCTCCTGCAGTGATAGGTGACCCCCATCTCCCTCCTGCAGTGACAGGTGACCCCCATCTCCCTCCTGCAGTGATAGGTCACTCCCATCTCCCTCCTGCAGTGATAGATGACCCCCATCTCCCTCCTGCAGTGATAGGTGACCCCCATCTCCCTCCTGCAGTGATAGGTGACTCCCATCTCCCTCCTGCAGTGATAGGTGACTCCCATCTCCCCTCCTGCAGTGATAGGTGACCCCCATCTCCCTCCTGCAGTGATAGGTGACCCCCATCTCCCTCCTGCAGTGATAGGTGACTCCCATCTCCCCTCCTGCAGTGATAGGTGACCCCCATCTCCCCTCCTGCAGTGATAGGTGACCCCCATCTCCCCTCCTGCAGTGATAGGTGACCCCCATCTCCCCTCCTGCAGTGATAGGTGACCCCCATCTCCCTCCTGCAGTGATAGGTGACTCCCATCTCCCTCCTGCAGTGATAGGTGACCCCCATCTCCCCTCCTGCAGTGATAGGTGACCCCCATCTCCCTCCTGCAGTGATAGGTGACCCCCATCTCCCCTCCTGCAGTGATAGGTGACCCCCATCTCCCCTCCTGCAGTGATAGGTGACCCCCATCTCCCTCCTGCAGTGATAGGTGACTCCCATCTCCCCTCCTGCAGTGATAGGTGACCCCCATCTCCCCTCCTGCAGTGATAGGTGACCCCCATCTCCCCTCCTGCAGTGATAGGTGACCCCCATCTCCCCTCCTGCAGTGATAGGTGACCCCCATCTCCCTCCTGCAGTGATAGGTGACCCCCATCTCCCCTCCTGCAGTGATAGGTGACCCCCATCTCCCTCCTGCAGTGATAGGTGACTCCCATCTCCCTCCTGCAGTTATAGGTGACTCTCATCTCCCTCCTGCAGTGATAGGTGACTCTCATCTCCCTCCTGCAGTTATAGGTGAACCCCATCTCTCTCCTGCAGTGATAGGTGAACCCCATCTCTCTCCTGCAGTGATAGGTGACCCCCATCTCCCTCCTGCAGTGATAGATGAACCCCATCTCTCTCCTGCAGTGATAGGTGACCCCCATCTCCCTCCTGTAGTGATAGGTAACCCCCATCTCCCTCCTGCAGTGATAGGTGACTCCCATCTCCCTCCTGCATCTCCAGAGCTCAGACACAGGGATCCCGGGGTCTTCTTTACCTGTTACCAAGATTCTTCTCCCATGATTGCTTAGTTTTGCAGGACGGCCAGGAAGAGGAAGAGTTGATGGCATCCCAAACTTCTTCCACGTAATGATTATGGAGGCCACTGTGCTCTTAGGAACCTTGGGAGCTGCAGAAATTCTTTTGTGACCTTGGCCAGATCTGTGCCTTGCCACAATTCTGTCTCTGAGCTCCTTGGGCAGTTCCTTAGACCTCATGATCCTCATGTGCTGTGACCTGCACTGCGAGCTCTTATATAGACAGGTGTGGCCCTTCCTAATCAAGTCCAATCAGTTTAATTACACACAACTGGACTCCAATGAAGGAGTAGAACGATCTCAAGGAGGATCAGAAGAAAATGGACAGAATGTAAGTTACATATGAGAGTCACAGCAAAGGGGCCGAATACTTATCACCAGAATTGAGCTTTTTTCGCTTAATAAATTAGCAGAAAAATCTACATTTCTGTTTTTTTTCAGTGAGGATGAGGGCAGAGGGCACATTACAGGGGAGAAGACAGAACATTAGTGGGGGGCAGCATGGGCCCCTCACACTGTATATATATATAACCCCCCCTCACACTGTATATATATATATATATATATATATATATATATATAACCCCCCCCTCACACTGTGTATATATAACCCCCCCTAACACTGTATATAACCCCCACTCACACTATATATATATATATATATATATATAACCCCCCCTCACACTGTATACACTCAGCGGCCACTTTATTAGGTACACCATGCTAGTAATGGGTTGGACCCCCTTTTGCCTCCAGAACTGCCTCCATTCTTCGTGGCATAGATACAACAAGGTGCTGGAAGCTCCTCAAAGATGTTCTATTGGATTGGGATCTGGTGACTGTGGAGGCCATTTGTGTCCAGTGACCTCATTGTCATGTTCAAGAAACCAGTCTGAGATGCTTCCAGCTTTATGACATGGCGCATTATCCTGCTGAAAGTAGCCATCAGATGTTACAGGGTACATTGTGCTCATAAAGGGATGGACATGGGCAGCAACAATACTCAGGTAGGCTGTGGCGTTGGTACCAAGGGGCCCAAAGACACCATGACACCAGCACCACCAGCCTGACCCGCTGATACAAGGCAGGATGGATCCATGACACCACCACCACCAGCCTGACCCGCTGATACAAGGCAGGATGGATCCATGACACCACCACCACCAGCCTGACCCGCTGATACAAGGCAGGATGGATCCATGACACCACCACCACCAGCCTGACCCGCTGATACAAGGCAGGATGGATCCATGACACCACCACCAGCCTGAGCCGCTGATACAAGGCAGGATGGATCCATGACACCAGCACCACCAGCCTGACCCGCTGATACAAGGCAGGATGGATCCATGACACCACCACCACCAGCCTGACCCGCTGATACAAGGCAGGATGGATCCATGACACCAGCACCACCAGCCTGACCCGCTGATACAAGGCAGGATGGATCCATGACACCAGCACCACCAGCCTGACCCGCTGATACAAGGCAGGATGGATCCATGACACCACCAGCACCAGCCTGACCCGCTGATACAAGGCAGGATGGATCCATGACACCACCACCACCAGCCTGACCCGCTGATACAAGGCAGGATGGATCCGTGCTTTCATGTTGTTGATGCCAAATTCTGACCCTACCATCCGAATGTCGCAGCAGAAATCGAGACTCATCAGACCATGCAACGTTTTTCCAATCTTCTACTGTCCAATTTCGATGAGCTTGTGCAAATTGTAGCCTCAGTTTCCTGTTCTTAGCTGAAAGGAGTGGCACCCGGTGTGGTCTTCTGCTGCTGTAGCCCATCTGCCTCAGAGTTGGACGTACTGTGCGTTCAGAGATGCTCTTCTGCCTACCTTGGTTGTAACGGGTGGCGATTTGAGTCACTGTTGCCTTTCTATCAGCTCGAACCAGTCTGCCCATTCTCCTCTGACCTCTGGCATCAACAAGGCATTTCCGCCCACAGAACTGCCGCTCACTGGATGTTTTTTCTTTTTCGGACCATTCTCTGTAAACCCTAGAGATGGTTGTGCGTGAAAATCCCAGTAGATCAGCAGTTTCTGAAATACTCAGACCAGCCCTTCTGGCACCAACAACCATGCCACGTTCAAAGGCCACAAATCACCTTTCTTCCCCATACTGATGCTCGGTGTGAACTGCAGGAGATTGTCTTGACCATGTCTACATGCCTAAATGCACTGAGTTGCCGCCATGTGATTGGCTGATTAGAAATTAAGTGTTACTGAGCAGTTGGACAGGTGGACCTAATAAAGTGGCCGCTGAGTGTATATATATATATATATAACCCGCCCCCACACTGTATATATATATACATACCCCCCCTCACACTGTATATATATAATCCCCCCCTCACACTGTGTATATATAACCCTCCCTCACACTGTGTATATATATAATCTCCCCTCACACTGTGTATATATATAACCCCCCCTCACACTGTTTATATATAATCCCCCCCTCACACTGTGTATATATAACCCTCCCTCACACTGTGTATATATATAATCTCCCCTCACACTGTGTATATATATAACCCCCCCTCACACTGTGTATATATATAACCGCCCTGTGTCACCAGATACATTATTGTCACCCGGCGTCTGAGCTGTGATCCGTGAGTCACATTCCCAGCTGTCGTCTCCCGTTTCCTGCACATTGTGTCGTGTTCCCGAGGGGCCGCTCAATCTAATTAAATACAACCCTTACATTCCCAGCCCCCGGAGGGACGTTACATTCCTCGCACCCCGGGGGGACATTACATTCCCAGCCCCCGGAGGGACGTTACATTCCCCGCACCATGGGGGGACATTACATTCCCCAGCCCCCAGGGGGACGTTACATTCCCCGCACCCCGGGGGGACATTACATTCCCCAGCCCCCAGGGGGACGTTACATTCCCCGCACCCCGGGGGGACATTACATTCCCCACTCTCCAGGGGGACATTACATTTCCCAGCCCCCAGGGGGACGTTACATTCCCCGCACCCCGGGGGGACATTACATTCCCCAGCCCCCAGGGGGACGTTACATTCCCCGCACCCCGGGGGGACGTTACATTCCCCGCACCTCGGGGGGACGTTACATTCCCCGCTCTACAGGGGGGCGTTACATTCCCGCACCCCGGGGGGACGTTACATTCCCCGCACCTCGGGGGGACGTTACACTCCCCGCACCCCGGGGGGGCGTTACATTCCCCGCACCCCGGGGGGACGTTACATTCCCCGCTCTACAGGGGGACGTTACACTCCCCGCACCCCGGGGGGACGTTACATTCCCCGCTCTACAGGGGGGGCGTTACATTCCCCGCTCTACAGGGGGGCGTTACATTCCCCGCTCTACAGGGGGGCGTTACATTCCCCGCTCTACGGGGGGGGCGTTACATTCCCCGCACCCCGGGGGGACGTTACATTCCCCAGCCCCCAGGGGGACGTTACATTCCCCGCACCCCGGGGGGACGTTACATTCCCCGCTCTACGGGGGGAAGTTACACTCCGGGGGACGTCGACGGTTTAACCCCGAGTGTGCTGACATCATGGAGAGATGTGGGGGATGGGGAATGACGAGGTCACATGACAATCACCTGATCTCCAGGTCCAGGGCCGCATCCCGCTCAATGCTGTAAAACAAGACAAGATGGAGGAAGGTCCAGACAGGTGAGACCCCCACCTCGCACCCCCCACCCGTCTCTCACCTCATGTCCTCTGTCCCCTCGCTGTCAGCACCTCCACCGCCACTGCAGGATAAATCACCGCTCATTAGTCGCTGTAAATGACCGCAATCAGCTGCAGAGCAAACACATCCGAGGCACGGAGCACGGGACATTAACTTTATCACCTCAGTATCTACGAGACGAGGCCGAGCCCAGCGCAGATAAGAGGACACGTGTCCATGACCGCAGAGCACCCACCTGTTCCAGCAGATGTCTCCCGAGATCCTGTGCATCTCACCCAGCGCGGCCAACAAGAGCGAGGACTTCCCGCAGCCCACCTGCCCCACGATCATGGTCAGCTGACCTGCGGAGAGAGGTCATAGGTGATGACACCAGGATAATAACATGGAGACCCCACAAAGGAGGAGCATGGATCACCTCGAGGAATACGGATGTCGATGTTTGATAGAGCTGGAGCGCCGTCCGGGGTCCATGTGAAGAACCCGCTGCTGACCTGCGGAGGAACCAGGGACTGTCTATGAGGAGACAACAAGATCAGGATACCCCCCTCCCCCGGGCTGTGGATACAGAATACCTCCCCCCTCCCCCCGCCTGTGGATACAGAATACCTTCCCCCCCTCCCCCCAGCTGTGGATACAGAATACCCCCCCCCCCCCGACTATGAATACAGAATACCCCCGCTCCCCCCAGCTGTGGATACAGAATACCTCCCCCCTCCCCCCGGCTGTGGATACAGAATACCTTCCCCCCCTCCCCCCAGCTGTGGATACAGAAAACCCCCCACCCCTCCCGACTATGAATACAGAATACCCCCGCTCCCCCCGGCTGTGGATACAGAATACCCCCCCCCCCTATTTATCTCCCACTCCCTGTTTATTTCCGGGGTCTCCACCTTTATACAGAAGGCCTCCTCTTCGGGGTTGCTCTCTGTCCGTCGTTGTGGGATGTTGAAGCTGCTCCAGTCGTCTCGGAGGGGCCGCTTCCGGTTGACCACCTTGAGGGGCTGTGGGAGGAGGCACGGTGATGTTAATGTGGTTGGTCATGTGATGGATCCACTAATGCCGGGACTCACCAGCGCCTGATACTTGTTCTGACTCCCCATCGTATGTGACAGCAGACACTTGTCCATCTCCTCCCCGATCTCCTCACTGGAGAAGAACTCGCTCAGCTTCTGGACGCTGCAGGAACATGAGAGAGAGCAGATAGACAAGGAAAGGCTGGGCCCCATAGCAGAGTCATTCACGGGCCCCCCTTCCCCCCACCTTTATGTACTTATATATATATATTAGAGCATATACACATAAGTGTCAGGCTCCAGACGTAAGCCGACACCTGGGAGCGGAGTGTAAGTGGCACCCGGTCTTCACCGGAGTCCGCCGTAAAGCGGGTTGGACTTGTTGCGGCGTGGTACCACCAGGTCGCTCCACAGGCATGACTTTGTCCACAGTGGTGGCCGAGACAAAGTACAAAGTCGGAGAGCAGAATCGAGGTCGTGGACAGGCAGGAGGTCAGGACAGGCGGCACAGGATTGGAGTCAGGAGCAAGGCAAAAGGTCAAGGCAGGCAGCAGAGGAGGGAAGTCAAGAACAGAACCGAGTCACAACAGGCAATCTCAATACAGGCAGGGAGCATACAGGGACAAGCTTTCACCAAGATATCACTGGGAAGGCGGTCAGCCAGCACCAATCTTTGGTGCGCTGGCCCTTTAAATCTTAGACGGCCGGTGCGTGCGCTTACTAGGAGACAGGAACGCGCGCGCCGAAGCGAGGAGACCGTTGCTGGAGCGTGGCGAGGTAAGTGTAGCTGCTGAGCTCAAGGGGGAACAGGGAGGCACCCTGGTGCGCCTGTAACCCCGCACGTGGGTTGCAAGGGCACCCGTGACAATAATATACACACTGGGGGAGATTTACCATCAGGCTCATTCTCCTATCTCCAGTGCAGCTAGTCCGAGCCCCCTGACACTGCGGGCCACACAGTGGCTGCTACTCCTGTTGTTACACCCCTGCTCTGATCTGTCCCCCCTCAATGGTCAGTGTTAGACCTGCCCCCATTGTTTACAAGACCCCTCCCTCTTCTATGCTCCACCCTCATTACATACCTGACCAGTGCCTTCACTGTAGAGCGCACCACGCTGGAGAGTAGAAACAGCGGCGTCACCAGAATGTGAAAGAGCGAGAGCGAAGCGAAGGCCACGGCAGGGGAGAAGTCGTCACGGCTCAAGAGATGGATGTGGACCACGAATGTCTGAAGGATGGGAGAAAGAACAGGGTCAACGAGAGAAGGGGCTGCACTGGGACGAAGACAGAATGAGGCACTTACTATCAGTACAGCAGCGATGGGGATGGCGGCATTCATAAATACTGCAACGAGAGGAAAGCAAAGGGGTCATCACATGCAACATGCGTGTCCTCCACATAGACGCGATGAGCGGAGCGGCAGCACACAGACTGTTCACACATGAAGAACGCGAGGCATTGCAGGAGTTAGGGGCAGGGTCTCCCATCTCCATCAGGACTGACAAAGCTGCAAATGGATTGGGTCAATGACTGAAGGTAAAGTCATAGAGAACATTTCTCTGCTCCGCCGTCTGGTGCAGTAAATAATTTAAGTTTCTTTGTAGCTTTGTCAGAAAGGAATTTTTATTACACATAGAAAGAAGGAAAGATTTAGACCCCCCCAACGACACCTTGAGTCCCCATATAATACATAGAAACCCCCACAACAAGGGGAGTTATAGAGACTTTCTATACGGCCCAACACAAAAGAAAAGCTAAAACAAGCAGATCCAGAGCGGGAGCGTGGAGAGGAAAGGCAGTATGGAGGGAGCTGGGAGCCGAAGGGGAACTGGGGACCGTAGCGAGACACGGGTGTACCTGCAATCCAGGATGTGGGTCGCGGGGACACCTGTAACAGAACTCACCCCCTGCAGAACCTCTGCAGAAGGCCATGGTCCAAGATACTGGGGCACATTTACTAAGGGTCCGTCGGACGCATTTTCGTCGGGTTTCCCATCAATTTCCGTTTTGCGTCGAACTGCCCCGGGATTTTGGTGCACGCAATCGGATTTTGGCTCATCAGCGCTGGCTTGCACAAGACAGAAATTGGGGGGCGGGCCATCAGACAACCCGACGGATTCCAGCGACGCGCTGGATTCAACAATTCGAATTTTGTCACAAGACACGCACTTACAAGCACCGGGAAGAAGCAGGTGAACTCCGGCGGACCTCGGCGCGGAAACGACGGATGCAGGAACTCGGACACACGATCTTAGTGAATCGCGGCTGACCCGAATCCTCGTCAGACAATGCACCGCGGGATCGCGACAGGACCGGGTAAGTAAATCTGCCCCACTGTCTTCATGTCCAGAACCTCCTTTATCACAAAGACATCAGTGGAGTCAGCCTCAGGAGCCGGAGGAGGAGATTGCCGAGAGAAGAGGTTCAAGAGGACAGGCTTTATGAGAGAGACGTGGAAGGAGTTTGGGATTCCCATAGTGGGAGGAAAGCTGAGTTTTTAAGCCACAGGATTTATGCGCTTTATCACCTTGAATGGCCCTAGAAAACGTGGACCAAGCTTGTAGCTGGGAATCTTCGGACGGACATATCTGGATAATAGCCACACCTTCTCACCTGGAGAGAAAACTGGAGGAGACCCACGCTTCTTATCAGCTTGGGTCTTGGTGTGGAACAACGCCTGAAGCAGAGACTGATGTGTCTTCCCAAATCGATTTGAGGTCCTGCACAAATTCTTCCACCGCTGGGACATCCGAGGGCAACGACAGAGGAAGAGGCGGGCGTGGAATTCGCCCAAAGACAATAAAGAAAGGGGCAGCCCAGAGTTTGGTTGACTCTCTCAACTTGCCCGTTAGTCTGAGGATCGTATGCGGAGGAGAAGTCCAGCTTGACCTGCAGTTGATAGCAGAGGGAATGCCAGAATCTGGAAATCTGGAAACTGTGCAGAGGGAGTCCATGTAGCCAGAAGACATGGAGGAAGAACAGACTGGCCAGGCGAGGAGCTGACGGCAGACCTGGCAGCGAAACAAAATCTTGGAGAACCGGTCAATTATAACCCAGATGACGGAATTTCCAGAGGTAGATCCGTAATAAAGTCCATGGCCACGTGCAGCAGGGTAACGGCAACAGGAGACCAGCAGGTTTTAGGAAAGATGGCCTGTCACGAGCACAGGAGGTGCAGGAACCCACAAACTCTTGAACATCTTTGACCAGGTCTGGCCACCAAGAGTAACGAGAAATGAGGGCTGAGCGCTGCACCCCAGAATGCCCAGCCACTCGAGAGCAATGACCCCAAGTCAATATCTTTTCCCGTAAAGCAGGTCGGACGTAGGTCTTGCCAGGAGGGAGCTGCCGCAGATCCACTGGAGCAGCAAGAATCAGTCTTTAAGGAGGGATAACATACCGAGGAGCCAGATCTTCCCCGACAACATTGGAGGCACGAGGCAGGGCAGAAGTGGATCTGGAAAACTGAAGCAAGAAAAGAAAATGGACCAGTGAGCTTGTAGTGGGTTGTGGCGCTGAGAAGTTTGGAGGTACAGGAGATTCTTGTGGTCCGTATATATACAGACCGGAGGACGACCCCCCTCCAAAAGATAGCGCCACTCTTCCAAGGCAAGTTTAATAGCCAAAAGTTCACGATCTCTAATGGAGTAATTCCTCTCGGCAGCAGAGAAGGATTTAGAGAAAAATCCACAATTGAGTGTTCTGCCTTTGGGCCCTTTCTGGGTGAGAACAGCTCCAGCACCTACAGAGGAAGCATCCACCTCAAGTTGGAATGGTTTCTCAGAGTCCGGCCATGTAAGCACAGGAGCAGAAGCAAAGGCAGATTTAAGTTTGGAAAATGCTTCTTCGGCCACCCGCCGCAAAGTGGAATGGACATCTGGGGCAGGGTACCACCAGGTTGCTCCAAAGGTGCGACTTTGCCCTGTGGAGGGCAAGGCGAGGTAAAAAGTCGTGAGGCAGAATTGTGGTCGTGGACAGGCAAGAGGTCGAGACAGGCAGCATGGGATCAATGTCAGGAACAAAGCACGGAGTCAAAGTCAGGAATGGAACCGGGGTCACGGGAAATCAGCAGACAGGCACTAGGCAACGAAAGAAGCTTTCTCTGAGGCATGTAGTACAAAGATCCGGCGGAAAATGCAGGAAGTGGCTTTTATAGAATTCCTGAAATGGCCAGCACCAATTAGAGGTGTGCTGGCCCTTTAAATCTTTGAGCACCGGCGCAAGCGCCCTAGGATGTTAGGGAACGTGCACTGGGCTGCTGGATCAGGAGCGGAAGCGTGGAGAGGTAGTGCAGTACAGAGGGGAGCTGCAGGGAAGCTGGGGACTGGAGTGCCTGGGATGTGGGGACACCCGTGACAACTATGTAGCCTTGAGGCTTTTATCACATACACCAAGGAATAATTTGTAGGACCAACTACATGAAGTGTAGTGTGTATGAGAACGTAGGGCTAGCAGCTTCCCTGCTGTGTAGAAGGTGTCAGGAGCTGGGGGAAGAGTCAGCAGAGGAGTGAAGTATTTATGACGCAGCATGAGGTTCAGAAAAAGATATGTAAAAGCACAGACTTGAAGTTCTGGTGTTATGCAGAGATAGGAAACAGCCTGGATAGACTGGAAGGACAGGCAATGACAGAAGGCCAGAGGAATAAAACCCTTTAACAGCCTATCCGAAGTGGCAGGTGCTAACTAGTCAACATGACAACAACAAGTGGAACAGAACAAAGACGATAAATGCAATACAAAAATTGAAAGGAAAACAGGCAAAGGATAAAACAATCCCAAATACAGAGGTCAAAAAGAACACCAGCTTGTAAGACTATAGCAAGCAAAGAGAAATTAGTCAGCAATCTTTTCATAGGATGTCAGAATCCTGGTCTAGAAAATGATTGGATGAGCTCTCTTCAAGAGACGCAGAGAGAATAGGACCCAGTCTGCTCCTAAGGACTATAGCCCTTCCAATAATCCAGATACTGCACCAAGGACTCTGTACATATAGATGGCGGCTGGTGATGGATCATGTACCATGGACTCTGTATATATATAGATGTCGGCTGGTAATAAATCATGTACCATGGACTCTGTACATATAGATGGCGGCTGCTGATGGATCATGTACCATGGACTCTGTACATATATATGGCGGCTGCTGATGCATCATGCTCCATGGACTCTGTACATATAGATGGCGGCCGGTGATGGATCATGTACCATGGACTCTGTACATATAGATGGCGGCTGGTGATGGATCATGTACTATGGACTCTGTACATATAGATGGCGGCTGGTGATGGATCATGTACCATGGACTCGGTACATATAGATGGTGGCCGGTGATGTATCATGTACCATGGACTCTGTACATATAGATGGTGGCTGGTGATGTATCATGTACTATGGACTCTGTACATATAGATGGTGGCCGGTGATGTATCATGTACCATGGACTCTGTACATATAGATGGTGGCCGGTGATGGATCATGTACCATGGACTCTGTACATATAGATGGCGGCCGGTGATGGATCATGTACCATGGACTCTGTACATATAGATGGCGGCCGGTGATGGATCATGTACCATGGACTCTGTACATATAGATGGCGGCCGGTGATGGATCATGCTCCATGGACTCTGTACATATAGATGGCGGCCGGTGATGGATCATGTACCATGGACTCTGTACTTATAGATGGCGGCCGGTGATGGATCATGTACCATGGACTCTGTACATATAGATGACGGGTGGAGATGGATCATGTACCATGGACTCTGTACATATAGATGGCGGCTGGTAATAGATCATGTACCAAGGACTCTGTACATATAGATGGTGGCTGGTGATAGATCATGTACCATGGACTCTGTACATATAGATGGCGGCTGGTGATGGATCATGTACCATGGACTCTGTACATATAGATGGCGGCTGGTGATGGATCATGTACCATGGACTCTGTACATATAGATGGTGGCCGGTGATGGATCATGTACCATGGACTCTGTACATATAGATGGCGGCTGGTGATGGATCATGTACCATGGACTCTGTACATATAGATGGTGGCTGGTGATGTATCATGTACTATGGACTCTGTACATATAGATGGTAGCTGGTGATGGATCATGTACCATGAACTCTGTACATATAGATGGTGGCTGGTGATGTATCATGTACCATGGACTCGGTACATATAGATGGTGGCTGGTGATGGATCATGTACCATGGACTATGTACATATAGATGGCGGCTGGTGATGGATCATGTACCATGGACTCTGTACATATAGATGGCGGCTGGTGATGGATCATGTACCATGGACTCTGTACATATAGATGGCGGCTGGTAATAGATCATGTACCATGGACTCTGTACATATAGATGGTGGCTGGTGATGTATCATGTACTATGGACTCTGTACATATAGATGGTAGCTGGTGATGGATCATGTACCATGAACTCTGTACATATAGATGGTGGCTGGTGATGTATCATGTACCATGGACTCGGTACATATAGATGGTGGCTGGTGATGGATCATGTACCATGGACTATGTACATATAGATGGCGGCTGGTGATGGATCATGTACCATGGACTCTGTACATATAGATGGCGGCTGGTGATGGATCATGTACCATGGACTCTGTACATATAGATGGTGGCTGGTAATAGATCATGTACCATGGACTCTGTACATATAGATGGCGGCTGGTAATAGATCATGTACCATGGACTCTGTACATATAGATGTTGGCTGGTGATGTATCATATACTATGGACTCTGTACATATAGATGGTGGCTGGTGATGGATCATGTACCATGGACTCTGTACATATAGTTGGTGGCTGCTGATGTATCATGTACCATGGACTCTGTACATATAGATGGCGGCTGGTGATGGATCATGTACCATGGACTCTGTACATATAGATGGCGGCTGGTAATAGATCATGTACCATGGACTCTGTACATAGAGATGGCGGCTGGTGATGGATCATGTACCATGGACTCTGTACATATAGTTGGTGGCTGGTGATGGATCATGTACCATGGACTCTGTACATATAGTTGGTGGCTGGTGATGGATCATGTACCATGGACTCTGTACATATAGATGGCGGCTGGTGATGGATCATGTACCATGGACTCTGTACATATAGTTGGTGGCTGGTGATGTATCATGTATCATGGGCTCTGTACATATAGATGGCGGCTGGTGATGGATCATGTACCATGGACTCTGTACATATAGATGGCGGCTGGTAATAGATCATGTACCATGGACTCTGTACATATAGATGGCGGCTGGTGATGGATCATGTACCATGGACTCTATACATATAGATGGTGGCTGGTGATGGATCATGTACCATGGACTCTGTATCTATAGATGGCGGCTGATAATGGATCATGTACCATGGACTCTGTACATATAAATGGCAGCTGGTGATGGATCATGTACCATGGGCTCTGTATCTATAGATGGCGGCTGGTAATGGATCATGTACCATGGACTCTGTACATATAAATGGCAGCTGGTGATGGATCATGTACCATGGGCTCTGTACATAGAGATGGCGGCTGGTGATGGATCATGTACCATGGACACTGTACATATAGACGGCGGCTGGTGATGGATAATGTACCATGGGCTCTGTACATATAGATGGCGGCTGGTAATAGATCATGTACCATGGACTCTGTACATATAGATGGTGGCTGGTGATGTATCATGTACTATGGACTCTGTACATATAGATGGTAGCTGGTGATGGATCATGTACCATGAACTCTGTACATATAGATGGCGGCCGGTGATGGATCATGTACCATGGACTCTGTACATATAGATGGCGGCTGGTGATGGATCATGCACCATGGGCTCTGTACATAGAGATGGCGGCTGGTGATGGATCATGTACTATGGACTCTGTACATATAGATGGCGGCTGGTGATGGATCATGTACCATGGACACTGTACATATAGATGGCGGCTGGTGCTGGATAATGTACCATGGACACTGTACATATAGATGGTGGCCGGTGATGGATCATGTACCATGGACTCTGTACATATAGATGGTGGCCGGTGATGGATCATGTACCATGGACTCTGTACATGTAGATGGCGGCTGGTAATAGATCATGTACCATGGACTCTGTACATATAGATGGCGGCTGGTGATGGATCATGTACCATGGACTCTGTACATATAGATGGTGGCCGGTGATGGATCATGTACCATGGACTCTGTACATGTAGATGGCGGCTGGTAATAGATCATGTACCATGGACTCTGTACATATAGATGGCGGCTGGTGATGGATCATGTACCATGGACTCTGTACATAGAGATGGCGGCCGGTGATGGGTCATGTACCATGGACTCTGTACATATAGATGGCGGCCGGTGATGGGTCATGTACCATGGACACTGTACATATAGATGGCGGCTGGTGCTGGATAATGTACCATGGATTCGGTACATATAGATGGTGGCCGGTGATGGATCATGTACCATGGACTCTGTACATATAGATGGTGGCCGGTGATGGATCATGTACCATGGACTCTGTACATATAGATGGTGGCCGGTGATGGATCATGTACCATGGACTCTGTACATGTAGATGGCGGCTGGTAATAGATCATGTACCATGGACTCTGTACATATAGATGGCGGCTGGTGATGGATCATGTACCATGGACTCTGTACATATAGATGGCGGCTGGTGATGGATCATGTACCATGGCCTCTCTACATTTAGATGGCGGCTGGTGATGTATCATGTACTATGGACTCTGTACATATAGATGGCGGCTGGTGATGGATCATGTACCATGGACTCTGTACATATAGATGGCGGCTGGTAATAGATCATGTACCATGGACTCTGTACATAGAGATGGCGGCTGGTGATGGGTCATGTACCATGGACTCTGTACATAGAGATGGCGGCTGGTGATGGATCATGTACCATGGACTCTGTACATATAGATGGAGGCCGGTGATGGATCATGTACCATGGGCTCTGTATATATATAGATGGCGGCTGGTGATAGATCATGTACCATGGACTCTGTACATAGAGATGGCGGCTGGTGATGGGTCATGTACCATGGACTCTGTACATATAGATGGCGGCCGGTGATGGGTCATGTACCATGGACACTGTACATATAGATGGCGGCTGGTGCTGGATAATGTACCATGGACTCTGTACATATAGATGGAGGCTGGTGATAGATCATGTACCATGGACTCTGTACATATAGATGGTGGCTGGTGATAGATCATGTACCATGGACTCTGTCCATATAGATGGCGGCTGGTGATGGATCATGTACCATGGACTCTGTACATGTAGATGGCGGCTGGTAATAGATCATGTACCATGGACTCTGTACATATAGATGGCGGCTGGTGATGGATCATGTACCATGGACTCTGTACATAGAGATGGCGGCCGGTGATGGGTCATGTACCATGGACTCTGTACATATAGATGGCGGCCGGTGATGGGTCATGTACCATGGACACTGTACATATAGATGGCGGCTGGTGCTGGATAATGTACCATGGACTCGGTACATATAGATGGTGGCCGGTGATGGATCATGTACCATGGACTCTGTACATATAGATGGTGGCCGGTGATGGATCATGTACCATGGACTCTGTACATATAGATGGTGGCCGGTGATGGATCATGTACCATGGACTCTGTACATGTAGATGGCGGCTGGTAATAGATCATGTACCATGGACTCTGTACATATAGATGGCGGCTGGTGATGGATCATGTACCATGGACTCTGTACATATAGATGGCGGCTGGTGATGGATCATGTACCATGGCCTCTCTACATTTAGATGGCGGCTGGTGATGTATCATGTACTATGGACTCTGTACATATAGATGGCGGCTGGTGATGGATCATGTACCATGGACTCTGTACATATAGATGGCGGCTGGTAATAGATCATGTACCATGGACTCTGTACATAGAGATGGCGGCTGGTGATGGGTCATGTACCATGGACTCTGTACATAGAGATGGCGGCTGGTGATGGATCATGTACCATGGACTCTGTACATATAGATGGAGGCCGGTGATGGATCATGTACCATGGGCTCTGTATATATATAGATGGCGGCTGGTGATAGATCATGTACCATGGACTCTGTACATAGAGATGGCGGCTGGTGATGGGTCATGTACCATGGACTCTGTACATATAGATGGCGGCCGGTGATGGGTCATGTACCATGGACACTGTACATATAGATGGCGGCTGGTGCTGGATAATGTACCATGGACTCTGTACATATAGATGGCGGCTGCTGATGGATCATGTACCGTGGACTCTGTATATATATAGATGGCGGCTGGTGATGGATCATGTACCATGGACTCTGTACATATAGATGGAGGCTGGTGATGGATCATGTACCATGGACTCTGTACATATAGATGGAGGCTGGTGATGGATCATGTACCATGGACTCTGTACATATAGATGGAGGCTGGTGATAGATCATGTACCATGGACTCTGTACATATAGATGGTGGCTGGTGATAGATCATGTACCATGGACTCTGTACATATAGATGGAGGCTGGTGATGGATCATGTACCATGGACTCTGTACATATAGATGGAGGCTGGTGATAGATCATGTACCATGGACTCTGTACATATAGATGGCGGCTGCTGATGGATCATGTACCGTGGACGCTGTATATATATAGATGGCGGCTGGTGATGGATCATGTACCATGGACTCTGTACATATAGATGGAGGCTGGTGATGGATCATGTACTATGGACTCTGTACATATAGATGGAGGCTGGTGATAGATCATGTACCATGGACTCTGTACATATAGATGGCGGCCGGTGATGGATTATGTACCATGGGCTCTGTACATAGAGATGGCGGCTGGTGATGGGTCATGTACCAAGGATTCTGCCTCCCCCACATATGTTATCCCTGTGTCCCATTCCTCCGTACATAAAACCTGTTATCCCCCTCCTCCCCCTTTTTTGTTGGGTCAGAGTTTCCTCCAGATGCTTCTTTGTGGATCATTAGGACTTTAGGAGAACAAAAACAAGAGAAAAGGGACAGGAGGCAGAGAGAACTTCATGCCTCATTACCCGGCAGTAGGTCATTACAAAGATAGAGCGGAGGGACATATGACCCCCCCACACACCTGTCCCACATGGAAAGGAGCAGCAGCTAGATGGCACCATTAACACCAATACATTAAGATCATGGTGGGGGGGGGGGTAAGCGGCCTCTCGAGAAGAGTATAGGGGTGAGGGTCCTCTGAGGTGGGTGGAGGGGTAAGGGTCCTCTGTGTGGGAGGATGGGTAAGGGTCCTCTGAGGTGAGTGGAGGGGTAAGGGTCCTCTGTGTGGGAGGATGGGTAAGGGTCCTCTGAGGTGAGTGGAGGGGTAAGGGTCCTCTGAGGTGAGTGGAGGGGTAAGGGTCCTCTGAGGTGAGTGGTGGGGTAAGGGTCCTCTGAGGTGAGTGGATGGGTGAGGGTCCTCTGAGGTGAGTGGATGGGTAAGGGTCCTCTGAGGTGAGTGGAGGGGTAAGGGTCCTCTGAGGTGAGTGGATGGGTAAGGGTCCTCTGAGGTGAGTGGAGGGGTAAGGGTCCTCTGTGTGGGAGGATGGGTAAGGGTGCTCTGAGGTGAGTGGAGGGGTAAGGGTCCTCTGAGGTGAGTGGAGGGGTAAGGGTCCTCTGAGGTGAGTGGAGGGGTAAGGGTCCATTGAGGTGAGTGGATGGGTAAGGGTCCTCTGAGGTGAGTGGAGGGGTAAGGGTCCTCTGAGGTAAGTGGAGGGGTAAGGGTCCTCTGAGGTGAGTGGAGGGGTAAGGGTCCTCTGAGGTGAGTGGAGGGGTAAGGGTCCTCTGAGGTAAGTGGAGGGGTAAGAGTCCTCTGAGGTGAGTGGAGGGGTAAGGGTCCTCTGAGGTGAGTGGATGGGTAAGGGTCCTCTGAGGTGAGTGGAGGGGTAAGGGTCCTCTGTGTGGGAGGATGGGTAAGGGTCCTCTGAGGTGAGTGGAGGGGTAAGGGTCCTCTGAGGTGAGTGGAGGGGTAAGGGTCCTCTGAGGTGAGTGGATGGGTAAGGGTCCTCAGAGGTGAGTGGAGGGGTAAGGGTACTCTGTGGGGGAGGATGGGTAAGGGTCCTCTGAGGTAAGTGGAAGGGTAAGGGTCCTCTGAGGTAAGTGGAAGGGTAAGGGTACTCTGAAGTGAGTGGAGGGGTAAGGGTCCTCTGAGGTGAGTGGAGGGGTAAGGGTCCTCTGAGGTGAGTGGAGGGGTAAGGGTCCTCTGAGGTGAGTGGAGGGGTAAGGGTCCTCTGAGGTGAGTGGAGGGGTAAGGGTCCTCTGAGGTGAGTGGAGGGGTAAGGGTCCTCTGAGGTGAGTGGAGGGGTAAGGGTCCTCTGAGGTGAGTGGAGGGGTAAGGGTCCTCTGAGGTGAGTGGAGGGGTAAGGGTACTCTGTGGGGGAGGATGGGTAAGGGTCCTCTGAAGTGAGTGGAGGGGTAAGGGTCCTCTGAGGTGAGTGGAGGGGTAAGAGTCCTCTGAGGTGAGTGGAGGGGTAAGGGTCCTCTGAGGTGAGTGGAGGGGTAAGGGTCCTCTGAGGTGAGTGGAGGGGTAAGGGTCCTCTGAGGTGAGTGGAGGGGTAAGGGTCCTCTGAGGTGAGTGGAGGGGTAAGGGTCCTCTGAGGTGAGTGGAGGGGTAAGGGTACTCTGTGGGGGAGGATGGGTAAGGGTCCCCTTTGACTCACTTGACACAGAGGTGTAGAGGGCGAAGGCCTTCAGGCTGGTCATCTCCTTCTGCCGCGTCTCCTCTACGCTGCTGTGGAAGATGTGCTCCCAGGAGTAGAGTTTCAGCAGTTTGATCCCTCGCAGCATCTCATTGGTTTTCTTCAGACGCTCGTTGGAATATTCCTGGAAGATGGAGAGATCCATCATCGGAGCCCACACCACCACAACGGGCTCCATAGTGTCATGTCACATAGGGAGCATCATACATATAGAGCCAACAACGCTGGGAGTAGGGACTAGGACAGAAATCACTGCAATCACACAAAGAACGTACACAACGTGCGCACACACAGCACATAGCACACATATAACACATATATAATACACATATAACACATATATAATACACAGCACACATATAACACATAGCACACATATAACACATATATAATACACATATAACACATATATAACACACAGCACACATATAACACATAGCACACATATAACACATATATAATACACATATAACACATATATAATACACAGCACACATATAACACATAGCACACATATAACACATAGCACACATATAACACATATATAATACATAGCACACATACACTCAGCGGCCACTTTATTAGGTCCACCATGCTAGTAACGGGTTGGACCCCCTTTTGCCTTCAGAACTGCCTCAATTCTTCGTGGCATAGATACAACAAGGTGCTGGAAGCTCCTCAGAGATTTTGCTCCATAGTGACATGATGGCATCACACAGTTGCCACAGATTTGTCGGCTGCACATCCATGATGCGAATCTCCCGTTCCACCACATCCCAAAGATGCTCTATTGGATTGAGATCTGGTGACTGTGGAGGCCATTTGTGTCCAGTGACCTCATTGTCATGTTCAAGAAACCAGTCTGAGATGCTTCCAGCTTTATGACATGGCGCATTATCCTGCTGAAAGTAGCCATCAGATGTTACAGGGCACATTGTGCTCATAAAGGGATGGACATGGGCAGCAACAACACCATGACACCACCACCACCAGCCTGACCCGTTATACAAGGCAGGATGGATCCATGACACCACCACCAGCCTGACCCGCTGATACAAGGCAGGATGGATCCATGACACCACCAGCACCAGCCTGACCCGCTGATACAAGGAAGGATGGATCCATGACACCACCACCACCAGCCTGACCCGCTGATACAAGGCAGGATGGATCCATGACACCACCACCACCAGCCTGACCTGCTGATACAAGGCAGGATGGATCCATGACACCACCACCACCAGCCTGACCCGCTGATACAAGGCAGGATGGATCCATGACACCACCAGCACCAGCCTGAGCCGCTGATACAAGGCAGGATGGATCCATGACACCACCACCACCAGCCTGACCCGCTGATACAAGGCAGGATGGATCCATGACACCAGCACCACCAGCCTGACCCGCTGATACAAGGCAGGATGGATCCATGACACCACCACCACCAGCCTGACCCGCTGATACAAGGCAGGATGGATCCATGACACCACCACCACCAGCCTGACCCGCTGATACAAGG
Organism: Engystomops pustulosus; assembly: GCF_040894005.1. Classification (NCBI taxonomy): domain Eukaryota; kingdom Metazoa; phylum Chordata; class Amphibia; order Anura; family Leptodactylidae; genus Engystomops; species Engystomops pustulosus. Next base: position 155,852 of record NW_027285036.1, on the reverse strand, counting down.
CAGGATGGATCCATGACACCAGCACCACCAGCCTGAGCCGCTGATACAAGGCAGGATGGATCCATGACACCACCACCACCAGCCTGAGCCGCTGATACAAGGCAGGATGGATCCATGACACCACCACCAGCCTGACCCACTGATACAAGGCAGGATGGATCCATGACACCACCGCCAGCCTGACCCGCTGATACAAGGCAGGATGGATCCATGACACCACCACCACCAGCCTGACCCACTGATACAAGGCAGGATGGATCCATGACACCACCAACACCAGCCTGAGCCGCTGATACAAGACAGGATGGATCCATGACCCCACCACCACCAGCCTGAGCCGCTGATACAAGGCAGGATGGATCCATGACACCAGCACCACCAGCCTGAGCCGCTGATACAAGGCAGGATGGATCCATGACACCAGCACCACCAGCCTGAGCCGCTGATACAAGGCAGGATGGATCCATGACACCAGCACCACCAGCCTGACCCGCTGATACAAGGCAGGATGGATCCATGACACCCCCACCACCAGCCTGACCCGCTGATACAAGGCAGGATGGATCCATGACACCACCACCAGCCTGACCCGCTGATACAAGGCAGGATGGATCCATGACACCACCACCACCAGCCTGACCCGCTGATACAAGGCAGGATGGATCCATGACACCACCACCAGCCTGACCCGCTGATACAAGGCAGGATGGATCCATGACACCACCACCACCAGCCTGACCCGCTGATACAAGGCAGGATGGATCCATGACACCACCACCACCAGCCTGACCCGCTGATACAAGGCAGGATGGATCCATGACACCACCACCACCAGCCTGACCCGCTGATACAAGGCAGGATGGATCCATGACACCACCACCACCAGCCTGAGCCGCTGATACAAGGCAGGATGGATCCATGACACCACCACCACCAGCCTGACCCGCTGATACAAGGCAGGATGGATCCATGACACCACCACCACCAGCCTGAGCCGCTGATACAAGGCAGGATGGATCCATGACACCAGCACCACCAGCCTGAGCCGCTGATACAAGGCAGGATGGATCCATGACACCACCACCACCAGCCTGAGCCGCTGATACAAGGCAGGATGGATCCATGACACCACCACCACCAGCCTGAGCCGCTGATACAAGGCAGGATGGATCCATGACACCACCACCACCAGCCTGAGCCGCTGATACAAGGCAGGATGGATCCATGACCCCACCACCACCAGCCTGAGCCGCTGATACAAGGCAGGATGGATCCATGACACCACCACCACCAGCCTGAGCCGCTGATACAAGGCAGGATGGATCCATGACACCACCACCACCAGCCTGAGCCTCTGATACAAGGCAGGATGGATCCATGACCCCACCACCACCAGCCTGAGCCGCTGATACAAGGCAGGATGGATCCATGACACCAGCACCACCAGCCTGAGCCGCTGATACAAGGCAGGATGGATCCATGACCCCACCACCACCAGCCTGAGCCGCTGATACAAGGCAGGATGGATCCATGACACCACCACCAGCCTGACCCGCTGATACAAGGCAGGATGGATCCATGACACCACCACCACCAGCCTGAGCCGCTGATACAAGGCAGGATGGATCCATGACACCACCACCACCAGCCTGAGCCGCTGATACAAGGCAGGATGGATCCATGACCCCACCACCACCAGCCTGAGCCGCTGATACAAGGCAGGATGGATCCATGACACCACCACCAGCCTGACCCGCTGATACAAGGCAGGATGGATCCATGACACCACCACCACCAGCCTGACCCGCTGATACAAGGCAGGATGGATCCATGACACCACCACCAGCCTGACCCGCTGATACAAGGCAGGATGGATCCATGACACCACCACCACCAGCCTGACCCGCTGATACAAGGCAGGATGGATCCATGACACCACCACCACCAGCCTGACCCGCTGATACAAGGCAGGATGGATCCATGACACCACCACCACCAGCCTGACCCGCTGATACAAGGCAGGATGGATCCATGACACCACCACCACCAGCCTGAGCCGCTGATACAAGGCAGGATGGATCCATGACACCACCACCACCAGCCTGACCCGCTGATACAAGGCAGGATGGATCCATGACACCACCACCACCAGCCTGAGCCGCTGATACAAGGCAGGATGGATCCATGACACCAGCACCACCAGCCTGAGCCGCTGATACAAGGCAGGATGGATCCATGACACCACCACCACCAGCCTGACCCGCTGATACAAGGCAGGATGGATCCATGACACCAGCACCACCAGCCTGACCCGCTGATACAAGGCAGGATGGATCCATGACACCACCACCACCAGCCTGACCCGCTGATACAAGGCAGGATGGATCCATGACACCACCACCACCAGCCTGACCCGCTGATACAAGGCAGGATGGATCCATGACACCAGCACCACCAGCCTGAGCCGCTGATACAAGGCAGGATGGATCCATGACACCACCACCACCAGCCTGAGCCGCTGATACAAGGCAGGATGGATCCATGACACCACCACCAGCCTGACCCACTGATACAAGGCAGGATGGATCCATGACACCACCGCCAGCCTGACCCGCTGATACAAGGCAGGATGGATCCATGACACCACCACCACCAGCCTGACCCACTGATACAAGGCAGGATGGATCCATGACACCACCAACACCAGCCTGAGCCGCTGATACAAGACAGGATGGATCCATGACCCCACCACCACCAGCCTGAGCCGCTGATACAAGGCAGGATGGATCCATGACACCAGCACCACCAGCCTGAGCCGCTGATACAAGGCAGGATGGATCCATGACACCAGCACCACCAGCCTGAGCCGCTGATACAAGGCAGGATGGATCCATGACACCAGCACCACCAGCCTGACCCGCTGATACAAGGCAGGATGGATCCATGACACCCCCACCACCAGCCTGACCCGCTGATACAAGGCAGGATGGATCCATGACACCACCACCAGCCTGACCCGCTGATACAAGGCAGGATGGATCCATGACACCACCACCACCAGCCTGACCCGCTGATACAAGGCAGGATGGATCCATGACACCACCACCAGCCTGACCCGCTGATACAAGGCAGGATGGATCCATGACACCACCACCACCAGCCTGACCCGCTGATACAAGGCAGGATGGATCCATGACACCACCACCACCAGCCTGACCCGCTGATACAAGGCAGGATGGATCCATGACACCACCACCACCAGCCTGACCCGCTGATACAAGGCAGGATGGATCCATGACACCACCACCACCAGCCTGAGCCGCTGATACAAGGCAGGATGGATCCATGACACCACCACCACCAGCCTGACCCGCTGATACAAGGCAGGATGGATCCATGACACCACCACCACCAGCCTGAGCCGCTGATACAAGGCAGGATGGATCCATGACACCAGCACCACCAGCCTGAGCCGCTGATACAAGGCAGGATGGATCCATGACACCACCACCACCAGCCTGAGCCGCTGATACAAGGCAGGATGGATCCATGACACCACCACCACCAGCCTGAGCCGCTGATACAAGGCAGGATGGATCCATGACACCACCACCACCAGCCTGAGCCGCTGATACAAGGCAGGATGGATCCATGACCCCACCACCACCAGCCTGAGCCGCTGATACAAGGCAGGATGGATCCATGACACCACCACCAGCCTGACCCGCTGATACAAGGCAGGATGGATCCATGACACCACCACCACCAGCCTGAGCCGCTGATACAAGGCAGGATGGATCCATGACACCACCACCACCAGCCTGAGCCTCTGATACAAGGCAGGATGGATCCATGACCCCACCACCACCAGCCTGAGCCGCTGATACAAGGCAGGATGGATCCATGACACCAGCACCACCAGCCTGAGCCGCTGATACAAGGCAGGATGGATCCATGACCCCACCACCACCAGCCTGAGCCGCTGATACAAGGCAGGATGGATCCATGACACCACCACCAGCCTGACCCGCTGATACAAGGCAGGATGGATCCATGACACCACCACCACCAGCCTGAGCCGCTGATACAAGGCAGGATGGATCCATGACACCACCACCACCAGCCTGAGCCGCTGATACAAGGCAGGATGGATCCATGACCCCACCACCACCAGCCTGAGCCGCTGATACAAGGCAGGATGGATCCATGACACCACCACCAGCCTGACCCGCTGATACAAGGCAGGATGGATCCATGACACCAGCACCACCAGCCTGAGCTGCTGATACAAGGCAGGATGGATCCATGACACCAGCACCACCAGCCTGAGCCGCTGATACAAGGCAGGATGGATCCATGACACCACCACCACCAGCCTGAGCCGCTGATACAAGGCAGGATGGATCCATGACACCACCACCACCAGCCTGACCCGCTGATACAAGGCAGGATGGATCCATGACACCAGCACCACCAGCCTGACCCGCTGATACAAGGCAGGATGTATCCATGACACCACCACCACCAGCCTGACCCGCTGATACAAGGCAGGATGGATCCATGACACCAGCACCACCAGCCTGACCCGCTGATACAAGGCAGGATGGATCCATGACACCACCACCACCAGCCTGAGCCGCTGATACAAGGCAGGATGGATCCATGACACCACCACCACCAGCCTGACCCGCTGATACAAGGCAGGATGGATCCATGACACCACCACCACCAGCCTGACCCGCTGATACAAGGCAGGATGGATCCATGACACCACCACCACCAGCCTGACCCGCTGATACAAGGCAGGATGGATCCATGACACCACCACCACCAGCCTGAGCCGCTGATACAAGGCAGGATGGATCCATGACACCACCACCACCAGCCTGACCCGCTGATACAAGGCAGGATGGATCCATGACACCACCACCACCAGCCTGACCCGCTGATACAAGGCAGGATGGATCCATGACACCACCACCACCAGCCTGACCCGCTGATACAAGGCAGGATGGATCCATGACACCACCACCACCAGCCTGACCCGCTGATACAAGGCAGGATGGATCCATGACACCACCACCACCAGCCTGACCCGCTGATACAAGGCAGGATGTATCCATGACACCCCCACCACCAGCCTGACCCGCTGATACAAGGCAGGATGGATCCATGACACCACCACCAGCCTGACCCGCTGATACAAGGCAGGATGGATCCATGACACCACCACCACCAGCCTGACCCGCTGATACAAGGCAGGATGGATCCATGACACCACCACCACCAGCCTGACCCGCTGATACAAGGCAGGATGGATCCATGACACCACCACCACCAGCCTGACCCGCTGATACAAGGCAGGATGGATCCATGACACCACCACCACCAGCCTGACCCGCTGATACAAGGCAGGATGGATCCATGACACCACCACCACCAGCCTGACCCGCTGATACAAGGCAGGATGGATCCATGACACCACCACCACCAGCCTGAGCCGCTGATACAAGGCAGGATGGATCCATGACACCAGCACCACCAGCCTGAGCCGCTGATACAAGGCAGGATGGATCCATGACACCACCACCACCAGCCTGAGCCGCTGATACAAGGCAGGATGGATCCATGACACCACCACCACCAGCCTGAGCCGCTGATACAAGGCAGGATGGATCCATGACACCACCACCACCAGCCTGAGCCGCTGATACAAGGCAGGATGGATCCATGACCCCACCACCACCAGCCTGAGCCGCTGATACAAGGCAGGATGGATCCATGACACCACCACCAGCCTGACCCGCTGATACAAGGCAGGATGGATCCATGACACCACCACCACCAGCCTGAGCCGCTGATACAAGGCAGGATGGATCCATGACACCACCACCACCAGCCTGAGCCTCTGATACAAGGCAGGATGGATCCATGACCCCACCACCACCAGCCTGAGCCGCTGATACAAGGCAGGATGGATCCATGACACCAGCACCACCAGCCTGAGCCGCTGATACAAGGCAGGATGGATCCATGACCCCACCACCACCAGCCTGAGCCGCTGATACAAGGCAGGATGGATCCATGACACCACCACCAGCCTGAGCCGCTGATACAAGGCAGGATGGATCCATGACACCACCACCACCAGCCTGAGCCGCTGATACAAGGCAGGATGGATCCATGACACCACCACCACCAGCCTGAGCCTCTGATACAAGGCAGGATGGATCCATGACCCCACCACCACCAGCCTGAGCCGCTGATACAAGGCAGGATGGATCCATGACACCACCACCAGCCTGACCCGCTGATACAAGGCAGGATGGATCCATGACACCAGCACCACCAGCCTGAGCTGCTGATACAAGGCAGGATGGATCCATGACACCAGCACCACCAGCCTGACCCGCTGATACAAGGCAGGATGGATCCATGACACCACCACCACCAGCCTGAGCCGCTGATACAAGGCAGGATGGATCCATGACACCAGCACCACCAGCCTGAGCCGCTGATACAAGGCAGGATGGATCCATGACACCACCACCACCAGCCTGAGCCGCTGATACAAGGCAGGATGGATCCATGACACCACCACCACCAGCCTGAGCCGCTGATACAAGGCAGGATGGATCCATGACACCAGCACCACCAGCCTGAGCCGCTGATACAAGGCAGGATGGATCCATGACACCACCACCACCAGCCTGAGCCGCTGATACAAGGCAGGATGGATCCATGACACCACCACCACCAGCCTGAGCCGCTGATACAAGGCAGGATGGATCCATGACACCACCACCACCAGCCTGACCCGCTGATACAAGGCAGGATGGATCCATGACACCAGCACCACCAGCCTGACCCGCTGATACAAGGCAGGATGTATCCATGACACCACCACCACCAGCCTGACCCGCTGATACAAGGCAGGATGGATCCATGACACCACCACCACCAGCCTGAGCCGCTGATACAAGGCAGGATGGATCCATGACACCACCACCACCAGCCTGAGCCGCTGATACAAGGCAGGATGGATCCATGACACCAGCACCACCAGCCTGACCCGCTGATACAAGGCAGGATGGATCCATGACACCACCACCACCAGCCTGAGCCGCTGATACAAGGCAGGATGGATCCATGACACCACCACCACCAGCCTGACCCGCTGATACAAGGCAGGATGGATCCATGACACCACCACCACCAGCCTGACCCGCTGATACAAGGCAGGATGGATCCATGACACCACCACCACCAGCCTGACCCGCTGATACAAGGCAGGATGGATCCATGACACCACCACCACCAGCCTGACCCGCTGATACAAGGCAGGATGGATCCATGACACCACCACCACCAGCCTGAGCCGCTGATACAAGGCAGGATGGATCCATGACACCACCACCAGCCTGAGCCGCTGATACAAGGCAGGAGGGATCCATGACACCACCACCACCAGCCTGACCAGCTGATACAAGGCAGGATGGATCCATGACACCAGCACCACCAGCCTGAGCCGCTGATACAAGGCAGGAGGGATCCATGACACCACCACCACCAGCCTGAGCCGCTGATACAAGGCAGGAGGGATCCATGACACCACCACCACCAGCCTGAGCCGCTGATACAAGGCAGGAGGGATCCATGACACCACCACCACCAGCCTGACCCGCTGATACAAGGCAGGATGGATCCATGACACCACCACCACCAGCCTGACCCGCTGATACAAGGCAGGATGGATCCATGACACCACCACCACCAGCCTGACCCGCTGATACAAGGCAGGATGGATCCATGACACCACCACCACCAGCCTGAGCCGCTGATACAAGGCAGGATGGATCCATGACACCACCACCACCAGCCTGACCCGCTGATACAAGGCAGGATGGATCCATGACACCACCACCACCAGCCTGAGCCGCTGATACAAGGCAGGATGGATCCATGACACCACCACCACCAGCCTGAGCCGCTGATACAAGGCAGGATGGATCCATGACACCACCACCACCAGCCTGAGCCGCTGATACAAGGCAGGATGGATCCATGACACCAGCACCACCAGCCTGACCCGCTGATACAAGGCAGGATGTATCCATGACACCACCACCACCAGCCTGACCCGCTGATACAAGGCAGGATGGATCCATGACACCACCAGCACCAGCCTGAGCCGCTGATACAAGGCAGGATGGATCCATGACACCACCACCACCAGCCTGAGCCGCTGATACAAGGCAGGATGGATCCATGACACCAGCACCACCAGCCTGACCCGCTGATACAAGGCAGGATGGATCCATGACACCACCACCACCAGCCTGAGCCGCTGATACAAGGCAGGATGGATCCATGACACCACCACCACCAGCCTGACCCGCTGATACAAGGCAGGATGGATCCATGACACCACCACCACCAGCCTGACCCGCTGATACAAGGCAGGATGGATCCATGACACCACCACCACCAGCCTGACCCGCTGATACAAGGCAGGATGGATCCATGACACCACCACCACCAGCCTGACCCGCTGATACAAGGCAGGATGGATCCATGACACCACCACCACCAGCCTGAGCCGCTGATACAAGGCAGGATGGATCCATGACACCACCACCAGCCTGAGCCGCTGATACAAGGCAGGAGGGATCCATGACACCACCACCACCAGCCTGACCAGCTGATACAAGGCAGGATGGATCCATGACACCAGCACCACCAGCCTGAGCCGCTGATACAAGGCAGGAGGGATCCATGACACCACCACCACCAGCCTGAGCCGCTGATACAAGGCAGGAGGGATCCATGACACCACCACCACCAGCCTGAGCCGCTGATACAAGGCAGGAGGGATCCATGACACCACCACCACCAGCCTGACCCGCTGATACAAGGCAGGATGGATCCATGACACCACCACCACCAGCCTGACCCGCTGATACAAGGCAGGATGGATCCATGACACCACCACCACCAGCCTGACCCGCTGATACAAGGCAGGATGGATCCATGACACCACCACCACCAGCCTGAGCCGCTGATACAAGGCAGGATGGATCCATGACACCACCACCACCAGCCTGACCCGCTGATACAAGGCAGGATGGATCCATGACACCACCACCACCAGCCTGTGCCGCTGATACAAGGCAGGATGGATCCATGACACCAGCACCACCAGCCTGAGCCGCTGATACAAGGCAGGATGGATCCATGACACCACCACCACCAGCCTGACCCGCTGATACAAGGCAGGATGGATCCATGACACCACCACCAGCCTGAGCCGCTGATACAAGGCAGGATGGATCCATGACACCACCACCACCAGCCTGACCCGCTGATACAAGGCAGGATGGATCCATGACACCAGCACCACCAGCCTGACCCACTGATACAAGGCAGGATGGATCCATGACACCAGCACCACCAGCCTGAGCCGCTGATACAAGGCAGGATGGATCCATGACACCACCACCACCAGCCTGAGCCGCTGATACAAGGCAGGATGGATCCATGACACCAGCACCACCAGCCTGAGCCGCTGATACAAGGCAGGATGGATCCATGACACCAGCACCACCAGCCTGAGCCGCTGATACAAGGCAGGATGGATCCATGACACCACCACCAGCCTGAACCGCTGATACAAGGCAGGATGGATCCATGACACCAGCACCACCAGCCTGAGCCGCTGATACAAGGCAGGATGGATCCATGACACCACCACCACCAGCCTGACCCGCTGATACAAGGCAGGATGGATCCATGACACCACCACCACCAGCCTGAGCCGCTGATACCAGGCAGGATGGATCCATGACACCACCACCACCAGCCTGACCCGCTGATACAAGGCAGGATGGATCCATGACACCAGCACCACCAGCCTGACCCGCTGATACAAGGCAGGATGGATCCATGACACCAGCACCACCAGCCTGAGCCGCTGATACAAGGCAGGATGGATTCATGACACCACCACCACCAGCCTGAGCCGCTGATACAAGGCAGGATGGATCCATGACACCACCAGCACCAGCCTGAGCTGCTGATACAAGGCAGGATGGATCCATGACACCACCAGCACCAGCCTGAGCCGCTGATACAAGGCAGGATGGATCCATGACACCACCACCACCAGCCTGAGCCGCTGATACAAGGCAGGATGGATCCATGACACCAGCACCACCAGCCTGACCCGCTGATACAAGGCAGGATGGATCCATGACACCACCACCACCAGCCTGACCCGCTGATACAAGGCAGGATGGATCCATGACACCACCACCACCAGCCTGAGCCGCTGATACAAGGCAGGATGGATCCATGACACCACCAGCACCAGCCTGAGCCGCTGATACAAGGCAGGATGGATCCATGACACCACCACCACCAGCCTGACCCGCTGATACAAGGCAGGATGGATCCATGACACCACCACCACCAGCCTGACCCGCTGATACAAGGCAGGATGGATCCATGCTTTCATGGTGTTGTACCAAATTCTGACCCTACCATCCGAATGTCGCAGCAGAAATCGAGACTCATCAGACCAGGCAACGTTTTTCCAATCTTCTACTCTCCAATTTCGATGAGCTTGTGCAAATTGTAGCCTCAGTTTCCTGTTCTTAGCTGAAAGGAGTGGCACCCGGTGTGGTCTTCTGCTGCTGTAGCCCATCTGCCTCAAAGTTGGACGTACTGTGCGTTCAGAGATGCTCTTCTGCCTACCTTGGGTGTAACGGGGGGCGATTTGAGTCACTGTTGCCTTTCTATCAGCTGGAACCAGTCTGCCCATTCTCCTCTGACCTCTGGCATCAACAAGGCATTTCCGCCCACAGAACTGCCGCTCACTGGATGTTTTTTCTTTTTCGGACCATTCTCTGTAAACCCTAGAGATGGTTGTGCGTGAAAATCCCAGTAGATCAGCAGTTTCTGAAATACTCAGACCAGCCCTTCTGGCACCAACAACCATGCCACGTTCAAAGGCCTCAAATCACCTTTCTTCCCCATACTGATGCTCGGGAGAACTGCAGGAGATTGTCTTGACCATGTCTACATGCCTAAGGGTGCTGTCACACGTCGCGTTTACCGCATGCGTTTAAAAACGCATTGCAATAGCTGGAGAGTGATTTGCCTAATTAAACAGCTGCTAACACCTGTGTTTACAAAACGCAACCGTTAACGCATTGTTAACGCATGCGTTAACATCGCGGTTAACGCATGTGGTTGTTAACGCATTGTTAACGCATGCGTTAACATCGCGGTTAACGCATGCGTTTTGTAAACACAAGTGTTAAGAGGTGTTTAATTAGGCAAATCACTCTCCAGCTATTCCAATGCGTTTTTTAACGCATGCGGTAAACGCGACGTGTGACCGCACCCTAAATGCACTGCCGCCATGTGATTGGCTGATTAGAAATTAAGTGTTAACGAGCAGTTGGACAGGTGCACCTAATAAAGTGGCCGGTGAGTGTATAACACATATATAATACACATACATAATACATAGCACACATATAACACATAGCACACATATAACACATATATATAGCACATACATAATACATAGCACACACAGCACATAGCACACATATATATATATATACAACACACATGTATAACTCATAGCACACATATAACACATATATATAACACATACATAACACATAGCACACATATAACACATACATAATACATAACCTGGTACATAGCACACATATATGTATAAGACATAACACATAGCACACATATATATATATATAACACATACATAATACACAGCACACAGCACATATATAACACATACATAATACATAGCACACATATAACACATATATAATACACAGTACACATATAACACATATATAATACACATATAACACATACATAATACATAACCTGGAACATAGCACACATGTATAACACATAACACACATATATAACACATATATATAATACACATATTTAACACATAGCACACATATAACACATATATAATACACATGTATAACATATGCACATACCAGCGTGCTCCTCTGGGCCTGAGAGAGTTTGGTGGCGACAAAGTACTGGACGGGGGCGAGCACGATGATGACAGCAGCTCCAATCAGGGCACTGATCCCAAGGATGTAATAGAGGAGGATGATCCCCACTATAATCTATGGGAAGACAACTCTTATCATCTGCAAGATCTCCACAGACACCACAAGAAATCTCCTACACAAAGTCTGACATCTAGATCTCAAGATGAACCCCCCCTCCCCCACCTACCACCTCTACCTACCCCCCTACCTGGGGGGCGATACTGAGCAGTGATTATTGCTCCAAAGGTAGAAACCCTGCAATTATCTGACCAATCCTAAATATAACAAGACAGAGCCTGATAAATTACACTCCAATCACTCTCCTCTCGGGACGCGCCAGACTACAGGCCGCCCCTCCTCTCGGGACGAGACAGACTACAGGCCGCCCCTCCTCTCAGGACACACCAGACTACAGGCCGCCCCGCCTCTCAGGACACACCAGACTACAGGCCGCCCCGCCTCTCAGGAAACACCAGACTACAGGCCGCCCCTCCTCTCAGGACACACCAGAATACAGGCCACCCCTCCTCTCGGGACGCGCCAGACTACAGGCCGCCCCTCCTCTCGGGACGAGACAGACTACAGGCCGCCCCTCCTCTCAGGACACACCAGACTACAGGCCAGCCCTCCTCTCAGGACACACCAGACTACAGGCCACCCCTCCTCTCAGGACACACCAGACTACAGGCCACCCCTCCTCTCGGGACGCACCAGAATACAGGCCACCCCTCCTCTCGGGACGAGACAGACTACAAGCCGCCCCGCCTCTCAGGAAACACCAGACTACAGGCCACCCCTCCTCTCGGGACACACCAGACTACAGGCCACCCCTCCTCTCAGGACACACCAGACTACAGGCCGCCCCTCCTCTCAGGACACACCAGACTACAGGCCACCCCTCCTCTCAGGACACACCAGACTACAGGCCGCCCCTCCTCTCGGGACGAGACAGACTACAGGCCGCCCCTCCTCTTAGGGCACCCCAAACTACAGGGCACCCCGCCTCTCAGGAAACACCAGACTACAGGCCACCCCTCCTCTCGGGACGCGCCAGACTACAGGCCGCCCCTCCTCTCAGGATGCACCAGACTACAGGCCACCCCCCCTCTCAGGACACACCAGACTACAGGCCGCACCAGACTACAGACTGCCCCTCCTCTCAGGATGCACCAGACTACAGGCCGCCCCTCCTCTCAGGACACACCAGACTACAGGCCGCCCCTCCTCTCGGGACGCGCCACACTACAGGGCGCCCCTCCTCTCGGGACGCGCCAGACTACAGACCGCCCCTTCTCTCGGGACGGGCCAGACTACAGGCCGCCCCTCCTCTCGGGACGTGCCAGACTACAGGCCGCCCCTCCTCTCAGGACACATCAGACTACAGGCCGCCCCTCCTCTCAGGACACACCAGACTACAGGCCGCCCCTCCTCTCAGGACACACCAGACTACAGGCTGCCCCTCCTCTCAGGACACACTAGACTACAGGCCGCTCTTCCTCTCAGGACACACCAGACTACAGGCTGCCCCTCCTCTCAGGACACACCAGACTACAGGACGCCCCTCCTCTCAGGCCGCACCAGACTACAGGCCGCTTCTCCTCTCAGAACACACCAGACTACAGGCCGCCCCTCCTCTCAGAACACACCAGACTACAGGCCGCCCCTCCTCTCAGGCCGCACCAGACTACAGGCCGCCCCTCCTCTCAGGCCGCACCAGACTACAGGCCGCCCCTCCTCTCAGGACACACCAGACTACAGGCTACCCCTCCTCTCAGGCCGCACCAGACTACAGGCTACCCCTCCTCTCAGGCCGCACCAGACTACAGGCCGCCCCTCCTCTCAGGACACACCAGACTACAGGCTACCCCTCCTCTCAGGCCGCACCAGACTACAGGCTGCTCCTCCTCTCAGGACACACCAGACTACAGGCCGCCCCTCCTCTCAGGAGACACCAGGAGCGGAGCCCTTGGAGAGGCACTATCATTACCAGGAAGCAGCAGTTCCGGAGCTCCGGATTATTACCCACACATCTGACGCCGGAGAAGACACAAACGCTTACAAGTAGAGTGAAGGCTGAGCGGAGTGCGAGTGTTATATGATCCCTACATCTCTCACACTTAGAGACATCACTGAATATCACAATCTCAAGGTCTTACCCAGTTACAAGCCAGATAAGAGACGGCCAATATGTGTCACACTCCATCCAACTACTGCCTGTAATAGGGACACGACGGATAAGAGAGCAGAAAAGAGAAGAAGACAATGGGGGTCATTTACTAAGGGCCCAAATCGCGGTTCTCATTCGGGTTACCCGAATTTTACCATTTTTCGCCGATTTTCCATAAATTGCCCCGGGTTTTTGGATCGCATCAATGTCGGCATGTACGTGATGGAAATCGGGGGGCGTGCCTGTAAGAAAACCCGACGGATTTGGAAAAACCGCTGTATTTTTTTTTTAAAAAAGTGTTGCTTGACAAGCACTTACCTGCACCCGGCCTGGCTTGGTGAACTTCAGTTAACTCCGACGGACTTTAGCGCAGCAGCGACACCTGGTGGACATCGGGCACAGTACCTTAGTGATCGCCGGAAGACCCGAGTCCTCCACAGAGAACGCGCCGCTGGATCGCGAATGGACCGGGTAAGTAAATCTGCCCCATTATTTTGATATTTGTGATTGGTGGGGGGGGGGGGAGTTGGACCTCTAGTACATTTATATTTTAATAAAACTGTATTTTATCGAAAAACATTCTGTGCATTCCATGTGTAACTATAATTGGGTGCGCCTTATACTGGTGCTCCGGACACTAAGTAATCAGTTCCGGTAGCACATGTTTTTGGACCCCTATTGGATGGAATGATATCCGCTGAGTGGCCCCAATCCTTTACACTACAATCTGTCGCACCTGAACCGGCATTGCCCAGAGGTTTGGACACAAAAAGAAAAACCACATGAGCTGATTGGTGTCGATTGCCACCAGGTTGCAGATCTGGCCGGATGTCATCTCTCCCATGGACATGTTGGACGTGGATAGATGCATGATCTTACTGTAGATCTTGGTCTGCAGAAGAGAAGACGATAAATAACTAATAGTTACATCCCCCATCACTAAAACCACAGTCACCCCCTGCAGGTATGGAGCTGGAAAAGCTATTTCCATGGTGGTTCTACTTCGCTCTTTATTAGTGCTGGTTCTGGGGCTCATGTGATGTGCGGTGGCTCTGGGGGTCCTGTGATGTGCGGTGGCTCTGGGGGTCCTGTGATGTGCAATGGCTCTGGGGGCTCCTGTGATGTGCGGTGGCTCTGGGGGCTCCTGTGATGTGCGGTGGCCCTGGGGGCTCCTGGGATGTGTGGTGGTTCTGGGGCTCCTGTGATGTGCGGTGGCTCTGGGGGCTCCTGTGATGTGTGGTGGTTCTGGGGGCTCCTGTGATGTGCGGTGGCTCTGGGGGCTCCTGTGATGTGCGGTGGCTCTGGGGGCTCCTGTGATGTGCGGTGGTTCTGGGGCTCATGTGATGTGCGGTGGCTCTGGGAGGGTCCCATGATGTGCGGTGGCTCTTGGGGCTCCTGTGATGTGCTGTACCTCTGGGGGCTCCTGTGATGTGCGGTGGCTCTGGGGGCTCCTGTGATGTGCTGTACCTCTGGGGGCTCCTGTGATGTGCGGTGGCTCTGGGGGCTCCTGTGATGTGCGGTGGCTCTGGGGGCTCCTGTGATGTGCGGTGGCTCTGGGGGCTCCTGTGATGTGCGGTGGCCCTGGGGGCTCCTGGGATGTGTGGTGGTTCTGGGGCTCCTGTGATGTGCGGTGGCTCTGGGGGCTCTTGTGATGTGTGGTGGTTCTGGGGGCTCCTGTGATGTGCGGTGGCTCTGGGGGCTCCTGTGATGTGTGGTGGTTCTGGGGCTCATGTGATGTGCGGTGGCTCTGGGAGGGTCCCATGATGTGCGGTGGCTCTGGGGGCTCCTGTGATGTGCTGTACCTCTGGGGGCTCCTGTGATGTGCGGTGGCTCTGGGGGTCCTGTGATGTGCGGTGGCTCTGGGGGCTCCTGTGATGTGCGGTGGCTCTGGGGGCTCCTGTGATGTGCGGTGGCTCTGGGGGGGTTCTGTGATGTGCGGTGGCTCTGGGGGCTCCTGTGATGTGCCTCTGGGGGGAGTTCTGTGATGTGCGGTGGCTCTGGGGGCTCCTGTGATGTGTGGTGGCTCTGGGGGCTCCTGTGATGTGTGGTGGCTCTGGGGGCTCCTGTGATGTGTGGTGGCTCTGGGGGCTCCTGTGATGTGTGGTGGCTCTGGGATCTCCTGTGATGTGGGGTGGCTCTGGGGGCTCCTGTGATGTGCGGTGGCTCTGGGGGCTCCTGTGATGTGCGGTGGCTCTGGGGGCTCCTGTGATGTGCGGTGGTTCTGGGGGCTCCTGTGATGTGCGGTGGTTCTGGGGGCTCCTGTGATGTGGGGTGACTCTGGGGGCTCCTGTGATGTGCGGTGGCTCTGGGGGCTCCTGTGATGTGCGGTGGCTCTGGGGGCTCCTGTGATGTGCGGTGGCTCCTGTATGTGGGATGGCTCTGGGGGGTCCCGTGATGTGGGGTGGCTCTGGGGGGTCCCGTGATGTGTGGTGGCCCTGAGGGGTCCCGGGTCCTGATAGCTTTGGTTCTCCTGTGTGGACCTTCTGTGGGTTTTTATGATTGTTGTCCATGGTGTGACCCCTCGCCTGGTCCTCACTGGTAGAGACCACCCGGCCGCATAGTCTGTCCCTCACCCATCACCCGGAGCTGAGGACATGGGTGACAGCTCCAGCAGGAGAAGGAAGATTTACATCAGGGACACTTGGCGCCAGTGGAGATCTGCTTTGTACTATTTATATGGAAACTCCCGTTATCTCCTGCAGCCCCCAAGGTCACTGTGCAGCAACAATACAGACACCAGGAGTCTCTACTGACCCTGCAAACCAGACGCCAAGATCCCATGCTAGACCCCCACCAGACCGCCGTGCCGGGCCCCCCACCAGAGCTGCAGATTCACAGGCTGTTACACTGTTTCCCCCTCTGCAGCTGTGGATAACGGATATGATCAGGATGGGTCCTGGTGGCACCTGTATCGCTCCGCGGAGGTTGATTCCGGTCTCGATGGCGACATAATACGAGGCCTGAAGGAAAGTTCTCTGCAGGAGGAGGGCGAAGAACAGCAGAACGGCCAGGACATAGGCGTTAGCCAAAAACTCCTGGGACGAGATGAAGGGAACCCCGAAAAATACAGTCTGCAAGAGAGAGGAGACACCAGATACTCCCTCACCCGGGCACACACATAGACGGGCACACACATAGATGGGCACACACATAGATGGGCACACACACCCCGGGCACACACATAGATGGGCACACACATAGATGGGCACACACACACCCGGGCACACACATAGATGGGCACACACACACCCGGGCACACACATAGAAGGGCACACACATAGATGGGCACACACACCCCGGGCACACACATAGATGGGCACACACATAGATGGGCACACACACACCCGGGCACACACATAGATGGGCACACACACACCCGGGCACACACATAGATGGGCACACACACATAGATGGGCACACACACACCCGGGCACACACACACATAGATGGGCACACACACACATAGATGGGCACACACCCGAGCACACACATAGATGGGCACACACATCACTCCCCCGGATTTGCCTGGTCATGCAGGGACTTACCCGCGGGTGGTAGGTCTTGTTCTGTTGGCTGAGGTGATGCACGATCCCAGACACGCAGAGCGGACCCGCAAAGCCCAGAATATCTGCCAGGATCCGGAAGACGCTGCTGAGGATGAGGGGTCTCCCAAATGCGTGGCACAGGGCGCCCCAGATGGACCTGGAGCCGGGTGGGCACGGGGAAGACTTGGACTGCGAGGGAACAGGAGACAGCGTTACCTCTGCCCGTCACACAGCTGAGGGTCTGTTACTATGTTATTGGTGCTGATAGATCCACTGCACTGATACACTGCTATGTACATGTAATCAGGAATCACTCCATTCACTGACAGCAAGCAGAATGTGAGATGTACAGCCCTCAGGACTAGACGGAGCAGCACATGTGAGATGTACAGCCCTCAGGACTGGACGGAGCAGCACATGCGAGATGTACAGCCCTCAGGACTAGACGGAGCAGCACATGTGAGATGTACAGCCCTCAGGACTGGACGGAGCAGCACATGTGAGATGTACAGCCCTCAGGACTGGACGGAGCAGCACATGTGAGAAGTACAGCCCTCAGGACTAGACGGAGCAGCACATGTGAGATGCACAGCCCTCAGGACTGGACGGAGCAGCACATGTGAGATGTACAGCCCTCAGGACTAGACGGAGCAGCACATGTGAGATGTACAGCCCTCAGGACTGGACGGAGCAGCACATGTGAGATTTACAGCCCTCAGGACTAGACGGAGCAGCACATGTGAGATTTACAGCCCTCAGGACTAGACGGAGCAGCACATGTGAGATGTACAGCCCTCAGGACTAGACGGAGCAGCACATGTGAGATGTACAGCCCTCAGGACTAGACGGAGCAGCACATGTGAGATTTACAGCCCTCAGGACTGGACGGAGCAGCACATGTGAGATGTACAGCCCTCAGGACTGGACGGAGCAGCACATGTGAGATGTACAGCCCTCAGGACTAGACGGAGCAGCACATGTGAGATGTACAGCCCTCAGGACTGGACGGAGCAGCACATGTGAGATGTACAGCCCTCAGGACTGGACGGAGCAGCACATGTGAGATGTACAGCCCTCAGGACTAGACGGAGCAGCACATGTGAGATGTACAGCCCTCAGGACTGGACGGAGCAGCACATGTGAGATTTACAGCCCTCAGGACTAGACGGAGCAGCACATGTGAGATTTACAGCCCTCAGGACTGGACGGAGCAGCACATGTGAGATGTACAGCCCTCAGTACTGGACGGAGCAGCACATGTGAGATGTACAGCCCTCAGGACTGGACGGAGCAGCACATGTGAGATGTACAGCCCTCAGGACTAGACGGAGCAGCACATGTGAGATGTACAGCCCTCAGGACTGGACGGAGCAGCACATGTGAGATTTACAGCCCTCAGGACTAGACGGAGCAGCACATGTGAGATTTACAGCCCTCAGGACTGGACGGAGCAGCACATGTGAGATGTACAGCCCTCAGGACTGGACGGAGCAGCACATGTGAGATGTACAGCCCTCAGGACTGGACGGAGCAGCACATGTGAGATGTACAACCCTCAGGACTAGACGGAGCAGCACATGTGAGAAGTACAGCCCTCAGGACTAGACGGAGCAGCACATGTGAGATGTACAGCCCTCAGGACTGGACGGAGCAGCACATGTGAGATGTACAGCCCTCAGGACTGGACGGAGCAGCACATGTGAGATGCACAGCCCTCAGGACTAGACGGAGCAGCACATGTGAGAAGTACAGCCCTCAGGACTAGACGGAGCAGCACATGTGAGATGCACAGCCCTCAGGACTGGACGGAGCAGCACATGTGAGATGTACAGCCCTCAGGACTGCACGGAGCAGCACATGTGAGATGTACAGCCCTCAGGACTGGACAGAGCAGCACATGTGAGATGTACAGCCCTCAGGACTGGACGGAGCAGCACATGTGAGATGTACAGCCCTCAGGACTAGACGGAGCAGCACATGTGAGATGTACAGCCCTCAGGACTAGACGGAGCAGCACATGTGAGATGTACAGCCCTCAGGACTGGACGGAGCAGCACATGTGAGATGTACAACCCTCAGGACTAGACGGAGCAGCACATGTGAGAAGTACAGCCCTCAGGACTAGACGGAGCAGCACATGTGAGATGCACAGCCCTCAGGACTGGACGGAGCAGCACATGTGAGATGTACAACCCTCAGGACTAGACGGAGCAGCACATGTGAGATGCACAGCCCTCAGGACTGGACGGAGCAGCACATGTGAGATGTACAGCCCTCAGGACTGGACGGAGCAGCACATGTGAGATGTACAACCCTCAGGACTAGACGGAGCAGCACATGTGAGAAGTACAGCCCCCAGGACTAGACGGAGCAGCACATGTGAGATGTACAGCCCTCAGGACTGGACGGAGCAGCACATGTGAGATGTACAGCCCTCAGGACTGCACGGAGCAGCACATGTGAGATGTACAACCCTCAGGACTAGACGGAGCAGCACATGTGAGAAGTACAGCCCCCAGGACTAGACGGAGCAGCACATATGGCCCCGGGGCCCGGGCACCTTTTGCGCGGTGAAGGCCTGGTTGAGGAGGATGTAGTTGGTGACGGCCCTCATGGCGATGGGCAGCTTGCCGATTGCTTTCAGGTCGATGGGCTTCTTGTGAGCCGTCCTAATGAAGGAGTTCATCCACCAGTACGTCCCTTTCGATAGGAGATTCACGAATGGCTGAAGAAATCGCACCCCCAGGTCCTGCAGGTCCTCAGGCGGCTTGACCTCTCTAGGACACTTGTAGAAAACATATCTCTGAGGAGGGAAATACACAAGAGAAATTGTGGGAAGATGCGACATGGAGGCTCAAGCACAGATATACATACTACACACATCTACACACACATACTACACACACACACATACTACACACACACTACACACACACACACTACACGTACATACTACACACGTACATACTACACACACACATACTACACACACATACTACACACACATACTACACACACACACACTCACACACTACACACACACACACACTACACACACACACTACACACACATACATACTACACACAAAACGTACATACCACACACATATATACACACGTGTACATACTACACACACATACATACTACACACACACTACACACACATACATACTACACACACACAAAACGTACATACCACACACATATATACACACGTGTACATACTACACACACATACATACTACACACACACTACACACACATACATACTACACACACAAAACATACATACTACACACATACATACTACACACACATATATACACACGTGTACATACTACACACATATACATACTACACACACATACATACATATTAACCTCCCTGTATGCCTAGTACACAATAAAGGACGGTTGTTCTTCTACTGGAGTTGGTGGGTGACGTTACTTTGCTCTACCTGAACCGACACTGCACAGCGCACCCTCAGTGCTTATCCTAATCCCAGGACAGAGTCAGGAGACTCAGAGCTTCCCCAGTTTGGGAAAAGATCCATCTTCTACCGGGCTGCACCAACTACCGGGGCTGCACCAACTACCGGGGCTGCACCTACTACAGGGGCTGCACCAACTACCGGGGCTGCACCTACTACCGGGGCTACACCAACTACCGGGGCTACACCAACTACCGGGGCTACACCAACTACCGGGGCTGCACCTACTACCGGGCAGAGGGGGCGCTCTCTACACCCCAGGACGCCGGGCAGAGGGGGACGCTCTCTACACCCCAGGACGCCGGGCAGAGGGGGACGCTCTCTACACCCCAGGATGCCGGGCAGAGGGGGGCGCTCTCTACACCCCAGGACGCCGGGCAGAGGGGGGCGGTCTCTACACCCCAGGACGCCGGGCAGAGGGGGCGCTCTCTACACCCCAGGACGCCGGGCAGAGGGGGCGCTCTCTACACCCCGGGACGCCGGGCAGAGGGGGCGCTCTCTATACCCCAGGACGCCGGGCAGAGGGGGCGCTCTCTATACCCCAGGACGCCGGGCAGAGGGGGCGCTCTCTACACCCCAGGACGCCGGGCTGAGGGGGCGCTCTCTGCACCCCAGGACGCCGGGCTGAGGGGGCGCTCTCTACACCCCAGGACGCCGGGCTGAGGGGGCGCTCTCTACACCCCAGGACGCCGGGCTGAGGGGGCGCTCTCTACACCCCAGGACGCCGGGCAGAGGGGGCGCTCTCTACACCCCAGGACGCCGGGCAGAGGGGGCGCTCTCTACACCCCAGGACGCCGGGCTGAGGGGGCGCTCTCTACACCCCAGGACGCCGGGCTGAGGGGGCGCTCTCTACACCCCAGGACGCCGGGCAGAGGGGGCGCTCTCTATACCCCAGGACGCCGGGCTGAGGGGGGCGCTCTCTATACCCCAGGACGCCGGGCTGAGGGGGGCGCTCTCTATACCCCAGGACGCCGGGCAGAGGGGGCGCTCTCTATACCCCAGGACGCCGGGCAGAGGGGGCGCTCGCTATACCCCAGGACGCCGGGCTGAGGGGGGCGCTCTCTATACCCCAGGACGCCGGGCAGAGGGGGCGCTCTCTATACCCCAGGACGCCGGGCAGAGGGGGTGCTCTCTATACCCCAGGACGCCGGGCAGAGGGGGCGCTCTCTACACCCCAGGACGCCGGGCAGAGGGGGCGCTCTCTACACCCCAGGACGCCGGGCAGAGGGGGCGCTCTCTACACCCCAGGACGCCGGGCAGAGGGGGCGCTCTCTATACCCCAGGACGCCGGGCAGAGGGGGCGCTCTCTACACCCCAGGACGCCGGGCAGAGGGGGGCGCTCTCTACACCCCAGGACGCCGGGCTGAGGGGGGCGCTCTCTATACCCCAGGACGCCGGGCAGAGGGGGCGCTCTCTATACCCCAGGACGCCGGGCAGAGGGGGCGCTCTCTATACCCCAGGACGCCGGGCAGAGGGGGCGCTCTCTACACCCCAGGACGCCGGGCAGAGGGGGCGCTCTCTACACCCCAGGACGCCGGGCAGAGGGGGCGCTCTCTACACCCCAGGACGCCGGGCAGAGGGGGCGCTCTCTACACCCCAGGACGCCGGGCAGAGGGGGCGCTCTCTATACCCCAGGACGCCGGGCAGAGGGGGCGCTCTCTACACCCCAGGACGCCGGGCAGAGGGGGGCGCTCTCTACACCCCAGGACGCCGGGCTGAGGGGGGCGCTCTCTACACCCCAGGACGCCGGGCTGAGGGGGGCGCTCTCTACACCCCAGGACGCCGGGCAGAGGGGGCGCTCTCTATACCCCAGGACGTCGGGCAGAGGGGGCGCTCTCTATACCCCAGGACGCCGGGCAGAGGGGGCGCTCTCTATACCCCAGGACGCCGGGCAGAGGGGGCGCTCTCTATACCCCAGGACGCCGGGCAGAGGGGGCGCTCTCTATACCCCGGGACGCCGGGCAGAGGGGGCGCTCTCTATACCCCGGGACGCCGGGCAGAGGGGGCGCTCTCTATACCCCGGGACGCCGGGCAGAGGGGGCGCTCTCTATACCCCTGGACGCCGGGCAGAGGGGGCGCTCTCTATACCCCAGGACGCCGGGCAGAGGGGGCGCTCTCTATACCCCAGGACGCCGGGCAGAGGGGGTGCTCTCTATACCCCAGGACGCCGGGCAGAGGGGGCGCTCTCTATACCCCAGGACGCCGGGCAGAGGGGGCGCTCTCTATACCCCAGGACGCCGGGAAGAGGGGGCAGAGTGCAGGAACGTCTGGAGTTATATATTTTTTTTCTTATAACAACATGAAATAACATTAGGAAAATCTTATAACAATAATCATTTCCATCATCTATTCTGATTTATATTAGAAATCCGCCCCCCCCACCAACCAACCGGATCTCCCTCCAAATATTAAGCCCCTCCCCTCGCTGGGAATAACTTATTTTTTTCCCCAACTTTAACCTTTTTAATCAATTCTATCCATTCTGCATAAGACGGACTTAGCGTGCCGCAGCGATCCCCCTAAGCCACACCCCCACGCCCCAAATTTTAGCCATATTATTATAATAAAGATCATCTCAATTAAAAAAAATTATAAATTATCCTCATGGGATTTGAGCCTAGAACCTGCAGTGTCCATGAACAATAATAACACAGCGCCCCAACCAACAGAGCTATGACCTCTATGGCTATGTGATTATCAAGGATTAGAATTTTGGTAACTAAGAACTGTGACTGCTACTGTTACACTGTGACACAGATTTACTGCCTTGGTGTATAGGGAGGGATCTTCTCAGAGATTATTGTAATTATTGCGACTATTATTATTATTATTGAGATGATTATTATTATTTTTACTATTATTAATAATCGTCTCCAGAATAATAAAAATAATAAAATTTATAATAATAATAATAATAGTCTCAATAATTACAATAATCTCTGAGAAGATCCCTCTCTATATATCAGTGCATTAGTCTGTATCACAGTGTAAATGGCAGATAACACTTCTTAGTTACCAGAAATCCTCAGCTCTGTATCTCTGGGCTTATAGCTCAGTTAGTTAAGCTCCTGTCTGCAGTGCAGAGGGTCCCAGGTTTGAATCTCAGCCTGGCCAAAACTTTATTTAATTTAATTAAATAAAGATGCTGATCTGAGCCTGATGACGTGGTCCCTGCTCTCCGCTAACCTGACACTTCTCTGAAAAGGATTCCCTCCCGATGTCTGCTCTGGGGAACCCTGGGAGATGCAGTGACCATATATGGACAGATACTGATCTGACCTGATGACGTGGTCCCTGCTCTCTGCTAAGCCGACACTTCTCTGAAAAGGATTCCCTGCCCAATGTCTGCTCTGGGGAACCCTAGGAGATGCAGTGACCATATATGGACAGATGCTGATCTGACCTGATGACGTGGTCCCTGCTCTCCGCTAAGCCGACACTTCTCTGAAAAGGATTCCCTCCCGATGTCTGCTCTGGGGAACCCTAGGAGATGCAGTGACCATATATGGACAGATGCTGATCTGAAGCTGATGACGTGGTCCCTGCTCTCTGCTAACCTGACACTTCTCTGAAAAGGATTCCCTCCCGATGTCTGCTCTGGGGAACCCTAGGAGATGCAGTGACCATATATGGAAAGAGATCTGAACCTGATGACGTGGTCCCTGCTCTCCGCTAACCTGACACTTCTCTGAAAAGGATTCCCTCCCGATGTCTGCTCTGGGGAACCCTAGGAGATGCAGTGACCATATATGGACAGATGCTGATCTGAAGCTGATGACGTGGTCCCTGCTCTCTGCTAAGCCGACACTTCTCTGAAAAGGATTCCCTCCCGATGTCTGTACAAGCCATTCTGTACTATGGGTTCAGGCTTTGAAAGTATTTACTATGGGGACACAGCGCCGGGACATGCGGGACCTGGGGGGAAAATCTGTGACAATCTGACAGCTGCCCGTGACGCGGGGCAGAGGTAAGAAAAACGGGACTTTCCCAGCAAAATCGGGACGGTTGGAAGCTATGGCTCATCCTGTACAAATTAGAAAATTTTTTCCAATTATACAGGCCCCCAGCAGCTATACAGGCCCCCCGCAGCTATACAGGCCCCCCGCAGCTATACAGGCCCCCCCCCCCGCAGCTATACAGCCCCCCCCGCAGCTATACAGGCCCCCCCCCGCAGCTATACAGGCCCCCCCCCCCCCCCGCAGCTATACAGGCCCCCCCGCAGCTATACAGGCCCCCGCAGCTATACAGGCCCCTGCAACTAAAGAGGCCCCCGCAGCTATACAGGCCCCCCGCAGCTATACAGGCCCCCCGCAGCTATACAGGCCCCCCGCAGCTATACAGGCCCCCCGCAGCTATACAGGCCCCCACAGCTATAGATACCACCGCAGCTATACAGGCCCCCCGCAGCTATACAGGCCCCCGCAACCGTAGATGCTCCTGCAACCGTAGATGCCCTCAGGTCAATATATATAGGTCAATATCACCCCATATCCAAAGATATATGCCACCGCAGCTATAGAGGCCCCCCGCAGCTATACAGGCCCTGTAGCTATACAGGCCCCCGCAACTATACAGGCCCCCCGCAACTATACAGGCCCCCACAACCGTAGATGCCCCCGCAACCGTAGATGCCCCCGCAACCGTAGATGCCTCGCAACCGTAAATGCCCCTGCAAGCGTAAATGCCCCCGCAACTGTAGATGCCCCCAGCATTGAATCCGAAGCAAAACCCTTTCTGAACATTGAGAAAACCTGAACTACGATGCGGATCAGAACCTCATTTAGAGGATGGAAAATGTAACCCACGAGGTCCTGGTCAGGGCTCCATCGAGGCCTCATTTATTGTTTGCTGGATTTCTTCCCCCGACAAGGGACCCCCCAAAATGTCCTTCTCTACTGGAAGGGAAAGGAGCGGTGTCCAGGACTACATCCAGTTCATTGAATTCATTGAAGAATTAAATTCCGACTGGAATAGGGAAGAGTAAAATTTACTAAAACTTTCCAAAATATCCCCCCCCCCCCCCCCGTTCCTGGAGAATCTTTCCCTCCTGATTCCGGATGAGATGAATCCCATCATTCTGCCTTCTCCTGCTCACCCTCGTATCCAAAAGTTTTTATGGTTTTCCTACTTCCAAAAATTCCTCTGTCTGGAATAAAAAAATGTTATGTGGAGCCTTTTCTTGTGCAAATACATTCTAGGCCCAAAAAGATTGTCCCTATTTTATACGGAAGGGGCATCTGCGACCCACTGTGGTATCAGCTCTACCTCTTCTTCAGCCGAAAGACCTCAAAGATATCACTAAAATACAAGCCGCGTAAAAATCCTTTCCAGGTGCCCAAACCTTATATTCAAAGCCTGCCAGGAGCTTCTTAAAGAAAGAGAGGGGTCCGCTGGGAGCTCCTCAGGGGAGTAGATGTATTTGAGGGGTCTATTGGGAGCTCCTCGGGGGCAGAGGTATATTTCAGTGGTTCACTGGGAGTTCCTCAGGGGAGTAGATGTATTTGAGGGGTCTATTGGGAGCTCCTCGGGGGCAGAGGTATATTTCAGTGGTCCACTGGAAGTTCCTCAGGGGAGTAGATGTATTTGAGGGGTCTTATGGGAGCTCCTCGGGGGTGGAGGTATATATTTTAGTGGTCCACTGGGAGCTCCTCAGGGGAGAAGATGTATTTCAGGGGTCTATTGGGAGCTTCTCGGGGGCGGAGGTATATTTCAGTGGTCCACTGGGAGTTCCTCAGGGGAGTAGATGTATTTGAGGGGTCTATTGGGAGCTTCTCGGGGGCAGAGGTATATTTCAGTGGTCCACTGGGAGCTCCTCAGGGGAGTAGATGTATTTGAGGGGTCTTATGGGAGCTCCTCGGGGGTGGAGGTATATATTTTAGTGGTCCACTGGGAGCTCCTCAGGGGAGAAGATGTATTTCAGGGGTCTATTGGGAGCTTCTCGGGGGAGGAGATATATTTCAGTGGTCCACTGGGAGCTCCTCAGGGGAGTAGATGTATTTGAGGGGTCTATTGGGAGCTTCTCGGGGGCAGAGGTATATTTCAGTGGTCCACTGGGAGCTCCTCAGGGGAGTAGATGTATTTGAGGGGTCTATTGGGAGCTCCTCGGGGGCAGAGGTATATTTCAGTGGTCCACTGGAAGCTCCTCAGGGGAGTAGATGTATTTGAGGGGTCTATTGGGAGCTTCTCGGGGGCTGAAGTATATTTCAGTGGTCCGCTGGGAGCTCCTCAGGGGAGGACCTATATGTGAGTGGTGTATTTGGAGCTCCTCAGGGGAGGAACTTAATTTTAGTGTGGTATTGGGAGCTCCTCAGGGGAGGAGCTATAGTTTAGAAGTTTATTATGGCCATTATCACTCACTTGCCTGCAAGTTTTGTTCCCACGTGGCGTTTTTGCATTTTATATCTACGACTAAGGAGACTTTCCCAATATGTATACATAACTATATTATATATTATACGGTGCACAGAGCACTCAAATAAATAACATATATGTGTAGCTACCCTTTACATACAAGTGCATACAAGATATTGGATGCATACATACATACATACATCCTGACACCTACACATACTGGCAGAGATTTATCAGTAGTGCAATATGTAAAATATGCAGCCTCCTCCCTCCTGTGCAGTCTGTACTATGTGCAGTGTCCTCCCTCCTGTGCAGTCTGTACTATGTGCAGTGTCCTTCCTCCTGTGCAGTCTGTACTATGTGCAGTGTCCTCCCTCCTGTGCAGTCTGTACTATGTGCAGTGTCCTCCTCCTGTGCAGTCTGTACTATGTGCAGTGTCCTCCCTCCTGTGCAGTATGTACTATGTGCAGTGTCCTCCCTCCTGTGCAGTCTGTACTATGTGCAGTCTCCTCTCTCCTGTGCAGTCTGTACTATGTGCAGTGTCCTCCCTCCTGTGCAGTCTGTACTATGTGCAGTGTCCTCCCTCCTGTGCAGTCTGTACTATGTGCAGTGTCCTCCCTCCTGTGCAGTCTGTACTATGTGCAATCTCCTCCCTCCTGTGCAGTCTGTACTATGTGCAGTGTCCTCCCTCCTGTGCAGTCTGTACTATGTGTAGTGTCCTCCCTCCTGTGCAGTCTGTACTATGTGTAGTGTCCTCCCTCCTGTGCAGTCTGTACTATGTGTAGTGTCCTCCCTCCTGTGCAGTCTGTACTATGTGTAGTGTCCTCCCTCCTGTGCAGTCTCCTCCCTCCTGTGCAGTCTCCTCCCTCCTGTGCAGTCTGTACTATGTGCAGTGTCCTCCCTCCTGTGCAGTCTGTACTATGTGCAGTGTCCTCCCTCCTGTGCAGTCTGTACTATGTGCAATCTCCTCTCTCCTGTGCTGTCTGTACTATGTGCAGTGTCCTCCCTCCTGTGCAGTCTGTACTATGTGCAGTGTCCTCCCTCCTGTGCAGTCTGTACTATGTGCAGTGTCCTCCCTCCTGTGCAGTCTGTACTATGTGCAGTGTCCTCCCTCCTGTGCAGTCTGTACTATGTGCAGTGTCCTCCCTCCTGTGCAGTCTGTACTATGTGCAGTGTCCTCCCTCCTGTGCAGTCTGTACTATGTGCAGTGTCCTCCCTCCTGTGCAGTCTGTACTATGTGCAGTGTCCTCCCTCCTGTGCAGTCTGTACTATGTGCAGTGTCCTCCCTCCTGTGCAGTCTGTACTACGTGCAGTGTCCTCCCTCCTGTGCAGTCTGTACTACGTGCAGTGTCCTCCCTCCTGTGCAGTCTGTACTACGTGCAGTGTCCTCCCTCCTGTGCAGTCTGTACTACGTGCAGTGTCCTCCCTCCTGTGCAGTCTGTAATATGTGCAGTGTCCTCCCTCCTGTGCAGTCTGTACTATGTGCAGTGTCCTCCCTCCTGTGCAGTCTGTACTATGTGCAATCTCCTTTCTCCTGTGCAGTCTGTACCATGTGCAGTGTCCTCCCTCCTGTGCAGTCTGTACTATGTGCAATCTCCTCTCTCCTGTGCAGTCTGTATTATGTGCAGTGTCCTCCCTCCTGTGCAGTCTGTACTATATGTAGTGTCCTCCCTCCTGTGCAGTCTGTACTATGTGTAGTGTCCTCCCTCCTGTGCAGTCTCCTCCCTCCTGTGCAGTCTCCTCCCTCCTGTGCAGTCTGTACTATGTGCAGTGTCCTCCCTCCTGTGCAGTCTGTACTATGTGCAGTGTCCTCCCTCCTGTGCAGTCTGTACTATGTGCAGTGTCCTCTCTCCTGTGCAGTCTGTACTATGTGCAGTGTCCTCCCTCCTGTGCAGTCTGTACTATGTGTAGTGTCCTCCCTCCTGTGCAGTCTGTACTATGTGTAGTGTCCTCCCTCCTGTGCAGTCTGTACTATGTGCAGTGTACTCCCTCCTGTACAGTCTGTAGTATGTGCAGTGTCCTCCCTCCTGTGCAGTGTGTACTATGTGCAGTGTCCTCCCTCCTGTGCAGTGTGTACTATGTGCAGTGTCCTCCCTCCTGTGCAGTCTGTACTATATGCAGTCACCTCCCCTCCTGTGCAGTCTGTACTATATGCAGTGTCCTCCCTCCTGTGCAGTCTGTACTTTGTGCAGTGTCCTCCCTCCTGTGCAGTCTGTACTATGTGCAGTGTCCTCCCTCCTGTGCAGTCTGTACTATGTGCAGTGACCTCCCTCCTGTGCAGTCTGTCCTATGTGCAGTGTCCTCCCTCCTGTGCAGTCTGTCCTATGTGCAGTCTCCTCCCTCCTGTGCAGTCTGTTCTATGTGCAGTCTCCTCCCTCCTGTGCAGTCTGTACTATGTGCAGTGTCCTCCTCCTGTGCAGTCTGTACTATGTGCAGTGTCCTCTCTCCTGTGCAGTCTGTACTATGTGCAGTGTCCTCTCTCCTGTGCAGTGTCCTTCCCCCTGTGCAGTCTGTACTATGTGCAGTCTCCTCCCTCCTGTGCAGTCTGTACTATGTGCAGTGTCCTCCCTCCTGTGCAGTCTGTACTATGTGCAGTGTCCTCCCTCCTGTGCAGTCTGTACTATGTGCAGTGACCTCCCTCCTGTGCAGTCTGTCCTATGTGCAGTGTCCTCCCTCCTGTGCAGTCTGTACTATGTGCAGTGTCCTCCCTCCTGTGCAGTCTGTACTATGTGCAATCTCCTCTCTCCTGTGCAGTCTGTACTATGTGCAGTGTCCTCCCTCCTGTGCAGTCTGTACTATGTGCAGTGTCCTCCCTCCTGTGCAGTCTGTACTATGTGCAGTGTCCGCCCTCCTGTGCAGTCTCCTCCCTCCTGTGCAGTCTGTACTATGTGCAGTGTCCTCCCTCCTGTGCAGTCTGTACTATGTGCAGTGTCTTCCCTCCTGTGCAGTCTGTACTATGTGTAGTGTCCTCCCTCCTGTGCAGTCTCCTCCCTCCTGTGCAGTCTGTACTATGTGCAGTGTCCTCCCTCCTGTGCAGTCTGTACTATGTGCAGTGTCCTCCCTCCTGTGCAGTCTGTACTATGTGCAGTGTCCTCCCTCCTGTGCAGTCTGTACTATGTGCAGTGTCTTCCCTCCTGTGCAGTCTGTACTATGTGTAGTGTCCTCCCTCCTGTGCAGTCTGTACTATGTGCAGTGTCCTCCCTCCTGTGCAGTCTGTACTATGTGCAGTGTCCTCCCTCCTGTGCAGTCTGTACTATGTGCAGTGTCCTCCCTCCTGTGCAGTCTGTACTATGTGCAGTGTCTTCCCTCCTGTGCAGTCTGTACTATGTGTAGTGCCCTCCCTCCTGTGCAGTCTCCTCCCTCCTGTGCAGTCTGTACTATGTGCAGTGTCCTCCCTCCTGTGCAGTCTGTACTATGTGCAGTGTCTTCCCTCCTGTGCAGTCTTTACTATGTGCAGTGTCCTCCCTCCTGTGCAGTCTCCTCCCTCCTGTGCAGTCTGTACTATGTGCAGTGTCCTCCCTCCTGTGCAGTCTGTACTATGTGCAGTGTCCTCCCTCCTGTGCAGTCTGTACTATGTGTAGTGTCCTCCCTCCTGTGTAGTGTCCTCCCTCCTGTGCAGTCTCCTCCCTCCTGTGCAGTCTCCTCCCTCCTGTGCAGTCTGTACTATGTGCAGTGTCCTCCCTCCTGTGCAGTCTCCTCCCTCCTGTGCAGTCTGTACTATGTGCAGTGTCCTCCCTCCTGTGCAGTCTGTACTATGTGCAGTGTCCTCCCTCCTGTGCAGTCTGTACTATGTGCAGTCTCCTCCCTCCTGTGCAGTCTCCTCCCTCCTGTGCAGTCTGTACTATGTGCAGTGTCCTCCCTCCTGTGCAGTCTGTACTATGTGCAGTGTCCTCCCTCCTGTGCAGTCTGTACTATGTGCAGTGACCTCCCTCCTGTGCAGTCTGTCCTATGTGCAGTGTCCTCCCTCCTGTGCAGTCTGTACTATGTGCAATCTCCTCTCTCCTGTGCAGTCTGTACTATGTGCAGTCTCCTCCCTCCTGTGCAGTCTGTACTATGTGCAGTGTCCTGCCTCCTGTGCAGTCTGTACTATGTGCAGTCTCCTCTCTCCTGTGCAGTCTGTACTATGTGCAGTCTCCTCCCTCCTGTGCAGTCTGTACTATGTGCAGTGTCCTCCCTATTGTGCAGTCTGTACTATGTGCAGTGTCCTCCCTCCTGTGCAGTCTGTACTATGTGCAGTGTCCTCCCTCCTGTGCAGTCTGTACTATGTGTAGTGTCCTCCCTCCTGTGCAGTCTCCTCCCTCCTGTGCAGTCTCCTCCCTCCTGTGCAGTCTCCTCCCTCCTGTGCACCCATTCATGCACAGACCTTGTGACATTACTCACCCGCACTCTGATGACATTAACCTCCACAACCAGCAGCATGCCGTAGAGAATCGCCAATAATCCGGTGAGACAGAAGCGCAGCTGTAGGAATCCGACGCCATTGTCACAAAACTTCACAAACTTGATGGTTTTGGTAATAAAAGCCAAAGTCCAGTAAACCAATAACGCTGCGGGGGAGGGAGGAGAGATCCAGTAGTATAGAATCATGGGTAATGCTACACAGCCTGTATTATCTGCTGTACAGTGCACTGCCTCTATATACTACACACCCTGTATTATCTGCTGTACAGTGCACCGCCTCTATATACTACACACCCTGTATTATCTGCTGTACAGTGCACTGCCTCTATATACTACACAGCCCTGTATTATCTGCTGTACAGTGCACTGCCTCTATATACTACACACCCTGTATTATCTGCTGTACAGTGCACTGCCTCTATATACTACACAGCCTGTATTATCTGCTGTACAGTGCACTGCCTCTATATACTACACACCCTGTATTATCTGCTGTACAGCGCACTGCCTCTATATACTACACACCCTGTATTATCTGCTGTACAGTGCACTGCCTCTATATACTACACACCCTGTATTATCTGCTGTACAGTGCACTGCCTCTATATACTACACACCCCTGTATTATCTGCTGTACAGTGCACTGCCTCTATATACTACACACCCTGTATTATCTGCTGTACAGTGCACTGCCTCTATATACTACACCCCCTGTATTATCTGCTGTACAGTGCACTGCCTCTATATACTACACACCCTGTATTATCTGCTGTACAGTGCACTGCCTCTATATACTACACACCCTGTATTATCTGCTGTACAGTGCACTGCCTCTATATACTACACAGCCCTGTATTATCTGCTGTACAGTGCACTGCCTCTATATACTACACACCCTGTATTATCTGCTGTACAGGGCACTGCCTCTATATACTACACACCCTGTATTATCTGCTGTACAGTGCACTGCCTCTATATACTACACAGCCTGTATTATCTGCTGTACAGCGCACTGCCTCTATATACTACACACCCTGTATTATCTGCTGTACAGTGCACTGCCTCTATATACTACACACCCTGTATTATCTGCTGTACAGTGCACTGCCTCTATATACTACACACCCTGTATTATCTGCTGTACAGTGCACTGCCTCTATATACTACACAGCCCTGTATTATCTGCTGTACAGTGCACTGCCTCTATATACTACACACCCTGTATTATCTGCTGTACAGTGCACTGCCTCTATATACTACACAGCCCTGTATTATCTGCTGTACAGCGCACTGCCTCTATATACTACACACCCTGTATTATCTGCTGTACAGTGCACTGCCTCTATATACTACACACCCTGTATTATCTGCTGTACAGTACACCGCCTCTATATACTACACACCCTGTATTATCTGCTGTACAGTGCACTGCCTCTATATACTACACACCCTGTATTATCTGCTGTACAGTGCACTGCCTCTATATACTACACACCCTGTATTATCTGCTGTACAGCGCACTGCCTCTATATACTACACACCCTGTATTATCTGCTGTACAGTGCACTGCCTCTATATACTACACAGCCCTGTATTATCTGCTGTACAGTGCACTGCCTCTATATACTACACACCCTGTATTATCTGCTGTACAGTGCACTGCCTCTATATACTACACACCCTGTATTATCTGCTGTACAGTGCACTGCCTCTATATACTACACAGCCCTGTATTATCTGCTGTACAGTGCACTGCCTCTATATACTACACAGCCCTGTATTATCTGCTGTACAGTGCACTGCCTCTATATACTACACACCCTGTATTATCTGCTGTACAGTGCACTGCCTCTATATACTACACAGCCCTGTATTATCTGCTGTACAGTGCACTGCCTCTATATACTACACACCCTGTATTATCTGCTGTACAGTGCACTGCCTCTATATACTACACACCCTGTATTATCTGCTGTACAGTGCACTGCCTCTATATAATACACACCCTGTATTATCTGCTGTACAGCGCACTGCCTCTATATACTACACACCTTGTATTATCTGCTATACAGTGCACTGCCGCTATATACTACACAGCCCTGTATTATCTGCTGTACGGTGCACTGCCTCTATATACTACACACCCTGTATTATCTGCTGTACAGTGCACTGCCTCTATATACTACACAGCCCTGTATTATCTGCTGTACAGTGCACTGCCTCTATATACTACACACCCTGTATTATCTGCTGTACAGTGCACTGCCTCTATATACTACACACCCTGTATTATCTGCTGTACAGTGCACTGCCTCTATATACTACACAGCCCTGTATTATCTGCTGTACAGTGCACTGCCTCTATATACTACACACCCTGTATTATCTGCTGTACAGTGCACTGCCTCTATATACTACACACCCTGTATTATCTGCTGTACAGTGCACTGCCTCTATATACTACACACCCTGTATTATCTGCTGTACAGTACACTGCCTCTATATACTACACACCCTGTATTATCTGCTGTACAGTGCACTGCCTCTATATACTACACAGCCCTGTATTATCTGCTGTACAGTGCACTGCCTCTATATACTACACAGCCCTGTATTATCTGCTATACAGTGCGCTGCCTCTATATACTACACAGCCCTGTATTATCTGCTGTACAGTGCGCTGCCTCTATATACTACACACCCTGTATTATCTGCTGTACAGTGCACTGCCTCTATATACTACACACCCTGTATTATCTGCTGTACAGTGCACTGCCTCTATATACTACACAGCCCTGTATTATCTGCTGTACAGTGCACTGCCTCTATATACTACACAGCCCTGTATTATCTGCTGTACAGTGCACTGCCTCTATATACTACACAGCCCTGTATTATCTGCTGTACAGTGCACTGCCTCTATATACTACACACCCTGTATTATCTGCTGTACAGTGCACTGCCTCTATATACTACACACCCTGTATTATCTGCTGTACAGTGCACTGCCTCTATATACTACACACCCTGTATTATCTGCTGTACAGTGCACTGCCTCTATATACTACACACCCTGTATTATCTGCTGTACAGCGCACTGCCTCTATATACTACACAGCCCTGTATTATCTGCTGTACAGCGCACTGCCTCTATATACTACACACCCTGTATTATCTGCTGTACAGTGCACTGCCTCTATATACTACACAGCCTGTATTATCTGCTGTACAGCGCACTGCCTCTATATACTACACACCCTGTATTATCTGCTGTACAGCGCACTGCCTCTATATACTACACACCCTGTATTATCTGCTGTACAGTGCACTGCCTCTATATACTACACAGCCCTGTATTATCTGCTGTACAGTGCACTGCCTCTATATACTACACAGCCCTGTATTATCTGCTGTACAGTGCACTGCCTCTATATACTACACACCCTGTATTATCTGCTGTACAGTGCACTGCCTCTATATACTACACAGCCCTGTATTATCTGCTGTACAGCACACTGCCTCTATATACTACACACCCTGTATTATCTGCTGTACAGTGCACTGCCTCTATATACTACACACCCTGTATTATCTGCTATACAGTGCACTGCCTCTATATACTACACACCCTGTATTATCTGCTGTACAGTGCACTGCCTCTATATACTACACACCCTGTATTATCTGCTGTACAGTGCACTGCCTCTATATACTACACACCCTGTATTATCTGCTGTACAGTGCACTGCCTCTATATACTACACACCCTGTATTATCTGCTATACAGTGCACTGCCTCTATATACTACACACCCTGTATTATCTGCTGTACAGTGCACTGCCTCTATATACTACACACCCTGTATTATCTGCTGTACAGTGCACTGCCTCTATATACTACACACCCTGTATTATCTGCTGTACAGTGCACTGCCTCTATATACTACACAGCCCTGTATTATCTGCTGTACAGCGCACTGCCTCTATATACTACACACCCTGTATTATCTGCTGTACAGTGCACTGCCTCTATATACTACACAGCCCTGTATTATCTGCTGTACAGTGCACTGCCTCTATATACTACACACCCTGTATTATCTGCTGTACAGTGCACTGCCTCTATATACTACACACCCTGTATTATCTGCTGTACAGTGCACTGCCTCTATATACTACACAGCCCTGTATTATCTGCTGTACAGTGCACTGCCTCTATATACTACACAGCCCTGTATTATCTGCTGTACAGTGCACTGCCTCTATATACTACACAGCCCTGTATTATCTGCTGCCTATACCCCAGGCTGACATCACCTACTGTATAGTTACTAGGGTTAGTTATAGGGGTAGTAGTTATAGTTACTAGGGGTAGTTATAGGGGTAGTAGTTATAGTTACTAGGGGTAGTTATAGGGGTAGTAGTTATAGTTACTAGGGTTAGTTATAGGGGTAGTAGTTATAGTTACTAGGGGTAGTTATAGGGGTAGTAGTTATAGTTACTAGGGGTAGTTATAGGGGTAGTAGTTATAGTTACTAGGGTTAGTTATAGGGGTAGTAGTTATAGTTACTAGGGGTAGTTATAGGGGTAGTAGTTATAGTTACTAGGGGTAGTTATAGGGGTAGTAGTTATAGTTACTAGGGGTAGTTATAGGGGTAGTAGTTATAGTTACTAGGGGTAGTTATAGGGGTAGTAGTTATAGTTACTAGGGGTAGTTATAGGGGTAGTAGTTATAGTTACTAGGGGTAGTTATAGGGGTAGTAGTTATAGTTACTAGGGTAGTTATAGGGGTAGTAGTTATAGTTACTAGGGGTAGTTATAGGGGTAGTAGTTATAGTTACTAGGGGTAGTTATAGGGGTAGTAGTTATAGTTACTAGGGGTAGTTATAGGGGTACTAGTTATAGTTACTAGGGTTAGTTATAGGGGTAGTAGTTATAGTTACTAGGGGTAGTTATAGGGGTAGTATTAGTTACTAGGGGTAGTAGTTATAGTTAGTAGGGGTAGTATTAGTTACTAGGGTTAGTTATAGGGGTAGTATTAGTTACTAGGGGTAGTTATAGGGGTAGTATTAGTTACTGGGGGTAGTTATAGGGATATTAGTTACTAGGGGTAGTTATAGGGGTAGTATTAGTTACTGGGGGTAGTTATAGGGATATTAGTTACTAGGGGTAGTTATAGGGGTATTAGTTACTAGGGGTAGTTATAGGGGTAGTATTAGTTACTAGGGGTAGTTATAGGGGTATTAGTTAGTAGGGGTAGTTATAGGGGTATTAGTTTCTAGGGGTAGTTATAGGGGTATTAGTTAGTAGGGGTAGTTGTAGGGGTATTAGTTACTAGGGGTAGTTATAGGGGTAGTATTAGTTACTAGGGGTAGTTATAGGGGTATTAGTTAGTAGGGGTAGTTATAGGGGTATTAGTTACTAGGGGTAGTTATAGGGGTAGTATTAGTTACTAGGGGTAGTTATAGGGGTATTAGTTTGTAGGGGTAGTTATAGGGGTATTAGTTACTAGGGGTAGTTATAGGGGTATTAGTTACTAGGGGTAGTTATAGGGGTAGCCTCTCGCACTGTTATTCTAGGATACATAATTGATGAGTCTGGAATATTCTGGAGCGCTGCCAGTCCCAGTGACACCAGACACGTCCACGACTCCTCACACAGCGACAGCCAAGAGAACGTGTCGCAGGACAGGACATGAGAGCTGCGGGGTCACATGGATCCTGGGGGAGGGGGGGGGGGGGGTCACCTGTATGTTGGGGGTCACGGGTACTGAGGAGTCACATGAGTGCTGTGGGGTGGGGGGTCACGTGTGCCGGGGGGGGGGGTGTAACATGATTGGTGCATTATCCTATGTAGTATCACCCCCCCCCCCCCTATAGAGAGGTGTCATGTGACGTCAGCTACAGAGGTGGTGGTGGATGTCACCCTCTTCCAGGTTACATTGTGGTGATGGTGTGGGGAGGTAAGTGACCGTGGTGCGTCCAGTCACATGACCCCATTGTCGTGCCGCCCCCCACTCACCTATTAGTAGCTTTGGGAAGTTGGAGGTCTCAATGTTGTGGTAGTAGATGACAGATGTGATGCCGGCCAGGAAGGCCATGACCGCCGGCATGTAGAGGTGCAGGTGCTGGGACTGCGAGAACCTGGACCTGAGGAGAACCACCAGACAAGTCATCAAGTGTCTCATAGTAACGAGAGAGGATGATGGGAGTGATGGGGCCCCTGGCGCTGCTGGGAAATATCCTGCATGTCAATGAGGGAATCTTCTAGATTATTCATTAGATAGTGGAAGCGATGAGAACTATACGACATAACGATGATCCATGAATATCGCCTGGAGGAGGAAGGATCCTCAAAATCCAAGTGGAAAATCACATTTCAGTGGAAATACCTCAAGGTTCAGTAGTGTGACCTCCATGTGCCTGTATGACCTCCCTACAACACCTCGGCATGCTCCTGATGAGGTCAGTAGTGTGTGTGACCTCCACGTGCCTGTATGACCTCCCTACAACACCTCAGCATGCTCCTGATGAGGCTCAGTATTGTGTGTGGCCTCCACGTGCCTGTATGACCTCCCTACAACACCTCGGCATGCTCCTGATGAGGCTCAGTATTGTGTGTGGCCTCCACGTGCCTGTATGACCTCCGTACAACACCTCGGCATGCTCCTGATGAGGCTTAGTATTGTGTGTGGCCTCCATGTGCCTGTATGACCTCCGTACAACACCTCGGCATGCTCCTGATGAGGCTTAGTATTGTGTGTGGCCTCCACGTGCCTGTATGACCTCCGTACAACACCTCGGCATGCTCCTGATGAGGCTCAGTATTGTGTGTGGCCTCCACGTGCCTGTATGACCTCCCTACAAAACCTCGGCATGCTCCTGATGAGGCTCAGTATTGTGTGTGACCTCCATGTGCCTGTATGACCTCCCTACAACACCTCGGCATGCTCCTGATGAGGCTCAGTATTGTGTGTGGCCTCCACGTGCCTGTATGACCTCCCTACAACACCTCGGCATGCTCCTGATGAGGCTCAGTATTGTGTGTGGCCTCCACGTGCCTGTATGACCTCCCTACAACACCTCGGCATGCTCCTGATGAGGCTCAGTATTGTGTGTGGCCTCCATGTGTCTGTATGACCTCCCTACAGCACCTCGGCCTGCTCCTGATGAGGCTCAGTATTGTGTGTGGCCTCCACGTGCCTGTATGACCTCCCTACAACACCTCGGCATGCTCCTGATGAGGCTCAGTATTGTGTGTGGCCTCCACGTGCCTGTATGACCTCCCTACAACACCTGGGCATGCTCCTGATGAGGTTCAGTATTGTGTGTGGCCTCCATGTGCCTGTATGACCTCCCTACAACTCCTCAGCATGTTCCTGATGAGACTCAGTATTGTGTGTAGCCTCCACGTGCCTGTATGACCTCCCTACAACACCTCAGCATTCTCCTGATGAGGCTCAGTATTGTGTGTGGCCTCCATGTGCCTGTATGACCTCTCTACAACACCTCGGCATGCTCCCAATGAGGCTCAGTAGTGTGTGACCTCCACGTGCCTGTATGACCTCCCTACAACACCTCGGCATGCTCCTGATGAGATCAGTATTGTGTGTGGCCTCCATGTGCCTGTATGACCTCCCTACAACACCTGGGCATGCTCCTGATGAGATCAGTATTGTGTGTGGCCTCCACGTGCCTGTATGACTTCCCTACAACTCCTCGGCATTCTCCTGATGAGGCTCAGTATTGTGTGTGGCCTCCACGTGCCTGTATGACCTCTCTACAACACCTGAGCATGCTCCTGATGAGGTTCAGTATTGTGTGTGGCCTCCACGTGCCTGTATGACCTCTCTACAACACCTCGGCATGCTCCTGATGAGATCAGTATTATGTGTGGCCTCCATGTGCCTGTATGACCTCCCTACAACTCCTCGGCATGTTCCTGATGAGGCTCAGTATTGTGTGTAGCCTCCACGTGTCTGTATGACCTCCCTACAATACCTCGGCATGCTCCTGATGAGGCTCAGTATTGTGTGTAGCCTCCACGTGCCTGTATGACCTCTCTACAACACCTGAGCATGCTCCTGATGAAGTTCAGTATTGTGTGTGGCCTCCACGTGCCTGTATGACCTCCCTACAATACCCCGCCATGCTCCTGATGAGGCTCAGTATTGTGTGTGGCCTCCACGTGCCTGTATGACCTCCCTACAACACCTCGGCATGCTCCTGATGAGGCTCAGTATTGTGTGTGGTCTCCACGTGCCTGTATGACCTCCCTACAACACCTCGGCATGCTCCTGATGAGGCTCAGTATTGTGTGTGGCCTCCACGTGCCTGTATGACCTCTCTACAACACCTGAGCATTCTCCTGATGAGGTTCAGTATTGTGTGTGGCCTCCACGTGTCTGTATGACCTCCCTACAATACCTCGGCATGCTGCTGATGAGGCTCAGTAGTGTGTGTGACCTCCACGTGCCTGTATGACCTCCCTACAACACCTGGGCATGCTCCTGATGAGGATCAGTATTGTGTGTGGCCTCCACGTGTCTGTATGACCTCCTACAACATCTGGGCATGAGTGTGGTGAGGCTCAGTATTGTGTGTGGCCTCCACGTGCCTGTATGACCTCCCTACAACACCTGGGCATGCTCCTGATGAGGCTCAGTATTGTGTGTGGCCTCCATGTGCCTGTATGACCTCCCTACAACACCTGGGCATGCTCCTGATGAGGCTCAGTATTGTGTGTGGCCTCCATGTGCCTGTAGGACTTCCCTACAGCCCTAGTCTGCTATAGATTACAGAATTAAGGCCCTAGGAAGCCATGGCCACATTTATCTCGAGCACTGCTAGAGTGACCAGGAACACAGGACTGTGGAGTCGTAGAGTCAATGACCATTTTGGCGGAGGGATTGGAGATGCGTCGTGTTGTGTGAGCAGAGTATATACTGCATGTGACTGACAGTCGTGTATCATACTACACCGGGATCCACCATCCTCCGCACGTTATCATCGTCTCCCCGGATACTCACACATCCGACACGATGCCCTCGGCGATCTCACACACCAACACGAAGAGGAGGATGAAGGTCAGGATCCAGCGCAGGTTGTGACCCGGGAAATGGAGCCACGTGCTGTGATGTATGTGAACCTTAGAGCTCTGACTGCCCCAGCCTGCAAGAGAGAGGTGAGAGGTCAGCACCGGGAAGAGGTACTGTGCAAGAGAGAGGTGAGAGGTCAGCACGGGAAGAGGTACTGTGCAAGAGAGAGGTGAGAGGTCAGCACGGGGAAGTGGTACTGTGCAAGAGAGAGGTGAGAGGTCAGCGCCGGGAAGTGGTACTGTGCAAGAGAGAGGTGAGAGGTCAGCGCCGGGAAGTGGTACTGTGCAAGAGAGAAGTGAGAGGTCAGCGCCGGGAAGTGGTACTGTGCAAGAGAGAGGAGAGGGGTCAGCGGCGGGAAGTGGTACTGTGCAAGAGAGAGGTGAGAGGTCAGCACCGGGAAGTGGTACTGTGCAAGAGAGAGGTGAGAGGTCAGCACCGGGAAGTGGTACTGTGCAAGAGAGAGGTGAGAGGTCAGCACCGGGAAGTGGTACTGTGCAAGAGAGAGGTGAGAGGTCAGCACCGGGAAGTGGTACTGTGCAAGAGAGAGGTGAGAGGTCAGCACCGGGAAGTGGTACTGTGCAAGAGAGAGGTGAGAGGTCAGCGCCGGGAAGTGGTACTGTGCAAGAGAGGTCAGCGCCGGGAAGTGGTACTGTGCAAGAGAGAGGTGAGAGGTCAGCGCCGGGAAGTGGTACTGTGCAAGAGAGAGGAGTGGGGTCAGCAGCGGGAAGTGGTACTGTGCAAGAGAGAGGTGAGAGGTCAGCAGCGGGAAGTGGTACTGTGCAAGAGAGGTGAACGGCAGGAAGTGGTACTGTGCAAGAGAGGTCAGCGCCGGGAAGTGGTACTGTGCAAGAGAGAGGTGAGAGGTCAGCGGCGGGAAGTGGTACTGTGCAAGAGAGAGGTGAGAGGTCAGCAGCGGGAAGTGGTACTGTGCAAGAGAGAGGTGAAAGGTCAGCGCCGGGAAGTGGTACTGTGCAAGAGAGGTCAGCAGCGGGAAGTGGTACTGTGCAAGAGAGAGGTGAGAGGTCAGCGGCGGGAAGTGGTACTGTGCAAGAGAGAGGTGAGAGGTCAGCACCGGGAAGTGGTACTGTGCAAGAGAGAGGAGAGGGGTCAGCAGCGGGAAGTGGTACTGTGCAAGAGAGAGGTGAGAGGTCAGCGGCGGGAAGTGGTACTGTGAAGGAGAAATCAGCGGCGGGAAGTGGTACTGTGCAAGAGAGAGGTGAGAGGTCAGTGCCGGGAAGTGGTACTGTGCAAGAGAGGTCAGCGCCGGGAAGTGGTACTGTGCAAGAGAGAGGTGAGAGGTCAGCGCCGGGAAGTGGCACTGTGCAAGAGAGGTCAGCGCCGGGAAGTGGCACTGTGCAAGAGAGAGGTGAGAGGTCAGCGTCAGGAAGTGGTACTGTGCAAGAGAGGTGAGCGGCGGGAAGTGGTACTGTGCAAGAGAGGTCAGCGCCGGGAAGTGGTACTGTGCAAGAGAGAGGTGAGAGGTCAGCGCCGGGAAGTAGTACTGTGCAAGAGAGAGGAGAGAGGTCAGCGGCGGGAAGTGGTACTGTGCAAGAGAGAGGAGAGGGGTCAGGGGCGGGAAGTGGTACTGTGCAAGAGAGAGGTGAGAGGTCAGCGGCGGGAAGTGGTACTGTGCAAGAGAGAGGTGAGAGGTCAGCGCCGGGAAGTGGTATTGTGCAAGAGAGGTCAGCGCCGGGAAGTGGTACTGTGCAAGGGAGAGGTGAGAGGTCAGCGCCGGGAAGTGGTACTGTGCAAGAGAGAGGAGAGAGGTCAGCGGCGGGAAGTGGTACTGTGCAAGAGAGAGGAGAGGGGTCAGGGGCGGGAAGTGGTACTGTGCAAGAGAGGTCAGCGGCGGGAAGTGGTACTGTGCAAGAGAGAGGTGAGAGGTCAGCGCCGGGAAGTGGTACTGTGCAAGAGAGAGGTGAGAGGTCAGCGCCGGGAAGTGGTACTGTGCAAGAGAGAGGTGAGAGGTCAGCGCCAGGAAGTGGTATTGTGCAAGAGAGGTGAGAGGTCAGCACCGGGAAGTGGTACTGTGCAAGAGAGAGGAGAGGGGTCAGCGCCGGGAAGTGGTACTGTGCAAGAGAGGTCAGCGCCGGGTGTATATATATATATATATATATATATATATATATATATATATATATATACAGGATAGGAGTAGTAGTACTGTGCTGTGCCCATATATACAGGATAGGAGTAGTAGTACTGTGCCCATATATACAGGATAGGAGTAGTAGTACTGTGCTGTGCCCATATATACAGGATAGGAGTAGTAGTACTGTGCTGTGCCCATATATACAGGATAGGAGTAGTAGTACTGTGCTGTGCCCATATATACAGGATAGGAGTAGTAGTACTGTGCTGTGCCCATATATACAGGATAGGAGTAGTAGTACTGTGCCCATATATACAGGATAGGAGTAGTAGTACTGTGCTGTGCCCATATATACAGGATAGGAGTAGTAGTACTGTGCTGTGCCCATATATAAAGGATAGGAGTAGTAGTACTGTGCTGTGCCCATATATACAGGATAGGAGTAGTAGTACTGTGCTGTGCCCATATATACAGGATAGGAGTAGTAGTACTGTGCCCATATATACAGGATAGGAGTAGTAGTACTGTGCTGTGCCCATATATACAGGATAGGAGTAGTAGTACTGTGCTGTGCCCATAT
Source organism: Engystomops pustulosus (assembly GCF_040894005.1). Classification (NCBI taxonomy): domain Eukaryota; kingdom Metazoa; phylum Chordata; class Amphibia; order Anura; family Leptodactylidae; genus Engystomops; species Engystomops pustulosus. The sequence goes on along the minus strand of NW_027285036.1, from coordinate 112,022 downwards.
ATACAGGATAGGAGTAGTAGTACTGTGCTGTGCCCATATATACAGGATAGGAGTAGTAGTACTGTGCTGTGCCCATATATACAGGATAGGAGTAGTAGTACTGTGCCCATATATACAGGATAGGAGTAGTAGTACTGTGCCCATATATACAGGATAGGAGTAGTAGTACTGTGCTGTGCCCATATATACAGGATAGGAGTAGTAGTACTGTGCTGTGCCCATATATACAGGATAGGAGTAGTAGTACTGTGCTGTGCCCATATATACAGGATAGGAGTAGTAGTACTGTGCTGTGCCCATATATACAGGATAGGAGTAGTAGTACTGTGCTGTGCCCATATATACAGGATAGGAGTAGTAGTACTGTGCTGTGCCCATATATACAGGATAGGAGTAGCAGTACTGTGTTGTGCCCATATATACAGGATAGGAGTAGTAGTACTGTGCCCATATATACAGGATAGGAGTAGTAGTACTGTGCTGTGCCCATATATACAGGATAGGAGTAGTAGTACTGTTCTGTGCCCATATATACAGGATAGGAGTAGTAGTACTGTGCTGTGCCCATATATACAGGATAGGAGTAGTAGTACTGTGCTGTGCCCATATATACAGGATAGGAGTAGTAGTACTGTGCTCTGCCCATATATACAGGATAGGAGTAGTAGTACTGTGCTGTGTACATATATACAGGATAGGAGTAGTAGTACTGTGCTGTACCCATATATACAGGATAGGAGTAGTAGTACTGTGCTGTGCCCATATATGCAGGATAGGAGTAGTAGTACTGTGCTGTGCCCATATATACAGGATAGGAGTAGTACTGTGCTGTGCCCATATATACAGGATAGGAGTAGTAGTACTGTGCTGTGCCCATATATACAGGATAGGAGTAGTAGTACTGTGCTGTGCCCATATATACAGGATAGGAGTAGTAGTACTGTGCTGTGTCCATATATACAGGATAGGAGTAGTAGTACTGTGCTGTGCCCATATATACAGGATAGGAGTAGTAGTACTGTGCTGTGTCTATATATACAGGATAGGAGTAGTAGTACTGTGCCCATATATACAGGATAGGAGTAGTAGTGCAGTGCTGTCCCCATATATACAGGATAGGAGTAGTAGTACTGTGCTGTGCCCATATATACAGGATAGGAGTAGTAGTACTGTGCTGTGCCCATATATACAGGATAGGAGTAGTAGTACTGTGCTGTGTCCATATATACAGGATAGGAGTAGTAGTACTGTGCTGTTCCCATATATACAGGATAGGAGTAGTAGTACTGTGCTGTGCCCATATATACAGGATAGGATTAGTAGTACTGTGCTGTGTCCATATATACAGGATAGGAGTAGTAGTACTGTGTTGTGTCCATATATACAGGATAGGAGTAGTAGTACTGTGCTGTGTCCATATATACAGAATAGGAGTAGTAGTACTGTGTTGTGTCCATATATACAGGATAGGAGTAGTAGTACTGTGCTGTGTCCATATATACAGGATAGGAGTAGTAGTACTGTGTTGTGTCCATATATACAGGATAGGAGTAGTAGTACTGTGCTGTGCCCATATATACAGGATAGGAGTAGTAGTACTGTGTTGTGTCCATATATACAGGATAGGAGTAGTAGTACTGTGCTGTGTCCATATATACAGGATAGGAGTAGTAGTACTGTGTTGTGTCCATATATACAGAATAGGAGTAGTAGTACTGTGTTGTGTCCATATATACAGGATAGGAGTAGTAGTACTGTGCTGTGTCCATATATACAGGATAGGAGTAGTAGCATTGTGCTGTGCTCATATATACAGGATAGGAGTAGTAGTACTGAGCTGTGCCCATATATATATACAGGATAGGAGTAGTAGTACTGTGCTGTGCCCATATATACAGGATAGGAGTGGTAGTACTGTGCTGTGCCCATATATATATACAGGATAGGAGTAGTAGTACTGTGCTGTGCCCATATATACAGGATAGGAGTAGTAGTACTGTGCCCATATATACAGGATAGGAGTAGTAGTACTGTGCTGTGTCCATATATACAGGATAGGAGTAGTAGCATTGTGCTGTGCCCATATATACAGGATAGGAGTAGTAGTACTGTGCTGTGTCCATATATACAGGATAGGAGTATTAGTACTGTGCTGTGCCCATATATACAGGATTGGCGTAGTAGTACTGTACTGTGCCCATATATACAGGATAGGAGTAGCAGTACTGTTCTGTGCCCATATATACAGGATAGGAGTAGTAGTACTGTGCCCATATATACAGGATAGGAGTAGTAGTGCAGTGCTGTCCCCATATATACAGGATAGGAGTAGTAGTACTGTGCTGTGCCCATACATACAGGATAAGAGTAGTAGTACTGTGCTGTGCCCATATATACAGGATAGGAGTAGTAGTACTGTGCTGTGTCCATATATACAGGATAGGGGTAGTAGTACTGTGCTGTGCCCATATATACAGGATAGGAGTAGTAGTACTGTGCTGTGCCCATATATACAGGATAGAATTAGTAGTACTGTGCTGTGTCCATATATACAGGATAGGAGTAGTAGTACTGTGTTGTGTCCATATATACAGGATAGGAGTAGTAGTACTGTGCTGTGTCCATATATACAGGATAGGAGTAGTAGTACTGTGTTGTGTCCATATATACAGGATAGGAGTAGTAGTACTGTGCTGTGCCCATATATACAGGATAGGAGTAGTAGTACTGTGCTGTGTCCATATATACAGGATAGGAGTAGTAGTACTGTGCTGTGTCCATATATACAGGATAGGAGTAGTAGTACTGTGCTGTGCCCATATATACAGGATAGGGGTAGTAGTACTGTGCTGTGCCCATATATACAGGATAGGAGTAGTAGTACTGTGTTGTGCCCATATATACAGGATAGGAGTAGTAGCATTGTGCTGTGCCCATATATACAGGATAGGAGTAGTAGTACTGTGCTGTGTCCATATATACAGGATAGGAGTAGTAGTACTGTGCTGTGCCCATATATATACAGGAGAAGTAGTACTGTGCTGTGCCCATATATACAGGATAGGAGTAGTAGTACTGTGCTGTGCCCATATATACAGGATAGGAGTAGTAGTACTGTGCTGTGCCCATATATACAGGATAGGAGTAGTAGTACTGTGCGGTGCCCATATATACAGGATAGGAGTAGTAGTACTGTGCTGTGCCCATATATATACAGGATAGGAGTAGTAGTACTGTGCTGTGCCCATATATACAGGATAGGAGTAGTAGTACTGTGCGGTGCCCATATATACAGGATACGAGTAGTAGTGCAGTGCTGTCCCCATATATACAGGATAGGAGTAGTAGTACTGTACTGTGCCCATATATACAGGATAGGAGTAGTACTGTACTGTGCCCATATATACAGGATAGGAGTAGTAGTACTGTGCTGTGTACATATATACAGGATAGGAGTAGTAGTACTGTACTGTGCCCATATATACAGGATAGGAGTAGCAGTACTGTTCTGTGCCCATATATACAGGATAGGAGTAGTAGTATTGTGCTGTGCCCATATATACAGGATAGGAGTAGTAGTGCAGTGCTGTCCCCATATATACAGGATAGGAGTAGTAGTACTGTGCTGTGTCCATATATACAGGATAGGAGTAGTAGTACTGTGCTGTGCCCATATATACAGGATAGGAGTAGTAGTACTGTGCTGTGCCCATATATACAGGATAGGAGTAGTAGTGCAGTGCTGTCCCCATATATACAGGATAGGAGTAGTAGTACTGTGCTGTGTCCATATATACAGGATAGGAGTAGTAGTACTGTGCTGTGCCCATATATACAGGATAGGAGTAGTAGTACTGTGCTGTTCCCATATACAGGCAGTCCCCGGGTTACATACAAGATAGGGTCTGAAGGTTTGTTCTTAAGTTGAATTTGTATGTAAGTCGAAACTGTATATTTTATAATGGAAGTTCTAGAAAAAAAATTTTCTTTTGCCCCAGTGACAATTGGAGTTTCAAAATTTTTGGTGTAATTGGACCAAGAATTATCAATAAAGCTTCATTACAGACATCTTACAGCTGATCATTGCAGTCTGGGACTATAATAAAGCATCCAGAGAGCTTCACCAGAAGTCAAAGTGGGCAGAGGGGTCCGTCTGTAACTATGGGTTGTCTGTAAGTCGGGTGTCCTTAAGTAGGGGACCGCCTGTATACAGGATAGGAGTAGTAGTCCTGTTTCCTGCACAGATATATCTGGCCATTCCCTTGGGTCCTATAATCTCCGCTCCCAGGTGCGGCGCCGCCTGTTACCAGTGATGAATCGCCAGTATTCTCGGTAATTGGATTCATTTGCAGACGGCGGCCGCACCAACCCGGAGTCACCAGAGAAATGTAAGAATTAATCATCCCACTAATGTGATATCATGTAATAAACCCCCACATTCCCACAAAACACAGGAATATTACCCCCCCCCTCAGGAGCGCAGATTAATGATAATCAGGACCTGCAACTGTGTAACTGCAGGACCACAAAGCATCCGCAGGATGTCCCCCAGAAGCCCCCCCGAGGTATCACTGGACCTCCCCGGGGTATAACTGGGTTTCCCCGAGGTATCACTGGACCTCCCCGGGGTATAACTGGGTTTCCCCGAGGTATCGCTGGACCCCCCCCCCCCCCCCCCGAGGTATCACTGGACCTCCCCGAGGTATCACTGGACCTCCCCGAGGTATCACTGGACCTCCCCGGGATATCGCTGAACTCCCCCCCCGGGGCATAACTGGACCTCCCCGAGGCATTGCTTGACCCCCCCCGGGGTATCGCTGAACCCCCCCCGGGGTATCGCTGGACCCCCCCCCCCCCGAGGTATCACTGAACCCCCCCCCCCCCGAGGTATCACTGGATCACTAGAGGTATCACTAGATAGATATAGGTGATGTAGGGGCAGTATATACGGTCTATACATATACATATAGGTGGTACTCACCGATGAAGAGGATGGGGAAGGTGATGAAGAGCAGGAAGACATGTATAGATATGTATGGTGCCTATAGGTTATGTATAGATGTGTGTGGTGTATCATGTATGGGCAGTATATAAGGACATTATAGATACATATAGGTGATATATAATGGATGGTGCCTATAGGTGATGTATAGATATGTGTGGTGCCTATAGGTGATGTATAGATGTGTATACACTATGATGTATGGGCAGCATATAAGGACAGTATAGATACATATAGGTGATGTATAGATGTGTATACACTATGATGTATGGGCAGTATAGTTGATGTATGGGCGGTATATGAGGACAGTATAGATACATATAGGTGGTACACACCGATGAAGAGGATGGGGAAGGTGATGAAGAGCAGGAAGACATTTATAGATATGTATGGTGCCTATAGGTTATGTATAGATGTGTATACACTATAATGTATGGGCAGTAAATAAGGGTAGTATAGACATGTATGGCCAGTATAGGTGATGTCTGGGCAGTATATAAGGACAGTATAGGTGATGTATAGATGTGTATACACTATGATGTCTGGGAAGTATATGTGATGTAGGGGCAGTATATGAGGACAGTTTAGATACATATAGGTGATGTCTGGGCAGTATGTAAGGACAGTATAGATATATAGGTGGTATTCACTGATGAAGAGGATGGGGAAGGTGATGTAGAAGACATGTATAGATATGTATGGTGCCTATAGGTGATGTATAGATATGTATGGCGTCTATAGGTGATGTATAGATGTGTGAGGTGTATGATGTATGGGCAGTTTATAAGACTAGTATAGATATGTATGGTGCCTATAGGTCATGTATAGATGTGTATACACTATGATGTCTGGGCAGTATAGGTGATGTATGGGCAGTAAATAAGGACAGTATAAATACATATAGGTGAGGTATAGATGTGTATACACTGTGATGTCATGGCAGCATAGGTGATGTATGGACAGTATATAAGGAAAGTATAGATACATATAGGTGATGAATAAATGTGTGAGGTGTATGATGTCTGGGCAGTATAGGTGATGTAGGGGCAGTATATAAAGACAGTATAGATACATATAGGTGGTACTCACCGATGAAGAGGATGGGGAAGGTGACGAAAAGCAGGAAGACATGTATAGATATGTATGGTGCCTATAGGTTATGTATAGATGTGTATACACTATGATGTAGGGGCAGTATATAAGGACAGTATAGATATGTATGGTGCCTATAGGTGATGTATAGATTTGTATACACTATGATGTAGGGGCAGTATATAAGGACAGTATAGATACATATAGGTGATGTATAGATGTGTGAGGTGTATGATGTTTGGGCAGTATATAAGGACAGTATAGATGTACATATAGGTGGTACTCACCGATTAAGAGGATGGGGAAGGTGATGAAGAGCAGGAAGACATGTATAGATCTGTATGCTGCCTATAGGTGATGTATAAATGTGTATACACTATGATGTAGGGGCAGTATATAAGGACAGTATAGATATACATATAGGTGATGTATAGATGTGTATAAACTATGATGTAGGGGCAGTATATAAGGACAGTATTTATATATATATATATATATATATGTATTGTGCCTATAGGTTATGTATACATGTGTATGCACTATGATGTAGGGGCAGTATATAAGGACAGTATAGATATGTATGGTGCCTATAGGTTATGTACAGATGTGTATACACTATGATGTAGGGGCAGTATATAAGGACAGTATAGATATACATATAGGTGGTACTCACCGATGAAGAGGATGGGGAAGGTGATGAAGAGCAGGAAGACATGTATAGATCTGTATGGTGCCTATAGGTGATGTATAAATGTGTATACACTATGATGTAGGCGCAGTATAGAAGGACAGTATAGATATGTATGGTGCCTATAGGTGATGTATAGATGCGTATACACTATGATGTAGGGGCAGTATATAAGGTCAGTATACATATACATATAGGTGGTACTCACCGATGAAGAGGATGGGGAAGGTGATGAAGAGCAGGAAGACATTTATAGATCTGTATGGTGCCTATAGGTGATGTATAAATGTGTATACACTACGATGTAGGGGCAGTATAGAAGGACAGTATAGATATGTATGGTGCCTATAGGTGATGTATAGATGCGTATACACTATGATGTAGGGGCAGTATATAAGGTCAGTATACATATACATATAGGTGGTACTCACCGATGAAGAGGATGGGGAAGGTGATGAAGAGCAGGAAGACATTTATAGATATGTATGGTGCCTATTGGTGATGTATAGATGTGTATACACTATGATGTAGGCGCAGTATATAAGGACAGTATAGATATTATACTAGTATAGGTACTCACCGATGAAGAGGATGGGGAAGGTGATGAAGAGCAGGAAGACATTTATAGATATGTATGGTGCCTATTGGTGATGTATAGATGTGTATACACTATGATGTAGGCGCAGTATATAAGGACAGTATAGATATTATACTAGTATAGGTACTCACCGATGAAGAGGATGGGGAAGGTGATGAAGAGCAGGAAGACATTTATAGATATGTATGGTGCCTATTGGTGATGTATAGATGTGTATACACTATGATGTAGGCGCAGTATATAAGGACAGTATAGATATTATACTAGTATAGGTACTCACCGATGAAGAGGATGGGGAAGGTGATGAAGAGCAGGAAGACATGGGGCACCACGTTCAGGGCGTCCACGAAGCAGCCATTGTTGAGGACTCCCCCGTCCACATTGTAGGCGCTGGAGCGGTTGTCTTGGCCGCAGAAGGCGAGAGCCATGGAGCGGGAGTGCGGCGACCCCGGAGCGTCCATCCCGGAGCATCCCCGGTACTCACTGCCGCAGCCCGACTACAGAGGTGACCGGCGGGGGCGCTAGAGAGCGGGGAGGGCGGAGAGAGGGGCGGAGACAGGGCGGAGACAGGGCGGGGAGAGGGGCGGCCCCGGAGCGTCCATCCCGGAGCATCCCCGGTACTCACTGCCGCAGCCCGACTACAGAGGTGACCAGCGGGGGCGCTAGAGAGCGGGGAGGGCGGAGACAGGGCGGGGAGACAGGGCGGAGACAGGGCGGGGAGAGGGGCGGCCCAGGAGCGTCCATCCCGGAGCATCCCCGGTACTCACTGCCGCAGCCCGACTACAGAGGTGACCGGCGGGGGCGCTAGAGAGCGGGGAGGGCGGAGAGAGGGGCGGAGACAGGGCGGGGAGAGGGGCGGCCCCGGAGCGTCCATCCCGGAGCATCCCCGGTACTCACTGCCGCAGCCCGACTACAGAGGTGACAGGCGGGGGCGCTAGAGAGCGGGGAGGGCGGAGAGAGGGGCGGAGACAGGGCGGGGAGAGAGGCGGCGCCGGAGCGTCCATCCCGGAGCATCCCCGGTACTCACTGCCGCAGCCCGACTACAGAGGTGACCGGCGGGGGCGCTGGAGAGCGGGGAGGGCGGAGAGAGGGGCGGAGACAGGGCGGGGAGAGAGGCGGCGCCGGAGCGTCCATCCCGGAGCATCCCCGGTACTCACTGCCGCAGCCCGACTACAGAGGTGACCGGCGGGGGCGCTAGAGAGCGAAGAGGGCGGAGACAGGGCGGGGAGGGCGGAGACAGGGCGGGGAGTGCGGCGACCCCGGAGCGTCCATCCCGGAGCATCCCCGGTACTCACTGCCGCAGCCCGACTACAGAGGTGACCGGCGGGGGCGCTAGAGAGCGGGGAGGGCGGAGACAGGGCGGGGAGAGGGGCGGCCCCGGAGCGTCCATCCCGGAGCATCCCCGGTACTCACTGCCGCAGCCCGACTACAGAGGTGACCAGCGGGGGCGCTAGAGAGCGGGGAGGGCGGAGACGGGGCGGAGAGAGGGGCGGGGAGGGTGGAGACAGGGCTTGGAGAGGGGCGGCCCCGGAGCGTCCATCCCGGAGCATCCCCGGTACTCACTGCCGCAGCCCGACTACAAGAGGTGACCGGCGGGGGCGCTAGAGGAGGAGGGGGCGGAGACAGGGCGGGAGAGAGGGGCGGGGAAAGAGGCGGCCCCGGAGCGTCCATCCCGGAGCATCCCCGGTACTCACTGCCGCAGCCCGACTACAAGAGGTGACCGGCGGGGGCGCTAGAGGGCGGGAAGGGCGGAGACAGGGCGGGAAGAGGGCGAGGAAGAGGTGATAGAGGGCGGGGACAGGGGCGGGGAAGAGGCGCTAAAGGCGGAGAGGGAAGAGATAGGGGCGCTAGAGGGCGCCATACAGGACTCCTCCATCTCTCATCTCCTCACCATACAGGACTCCTCCATCTCTCATCTCCTCCTCACCATACAGGACTCCTCCATCTCTCATCTCCTCCTCACCATACAGGACTCCTCCATCTCTCATCTCCTCACCATACAGGACTCCTCCATCTCTCATCTCCTCCTCACCATACAGGACTCATCCATCTCTCATCTCCTCCTCACCATACAGGACTCCTCCATCTCTCATCTCCTCACCATACAGGACTCCTCCATCTCTCATCTCCTCCTCACCATACAGGACTCGTCCATCTCTCATCTCCTCCTCACCATACAGGACTCGTCCATCTCTCATCTCCTCCTCACCATACAGGACTCGTCCATCTCTCATCTCCTCCTCACCATACAGGACTCCTCCATCTCTCATCTCCTCACCATACAGGACTCCTCCATCTCTCATCTCCTCCTCACCATACAGGACTCCTTCATCTCTCATCTCCTCCTCACCATACAGGACTCGTCCATCTCTCATCTCCTCACCATACAGGACTCGTCCATCTCTCACCTCCTCACCATACAGGACTCGTCCATCTCTCATCTCCTCCTCACCATACAGGACTCGTCCATCTCTCATCTCCTCACCATACAGGACTCCTCCATCTCTCACCTCCTCACCATACAGGACTCCTCCATCTCTCATCTCCTCACCATACAGGACTCCTCCATCTCTCATCTCCTCACCATACAGGACTCCTCCATCTCTCATCTCCTCACCATACAGGACTCCTCCATCTCCCATCTCCTCACCATACAGGACTCCTCCATCTCTCATCTCCTCACCATACAGGACTCCTCCATCTCTCACCTCCTCACCATACAGGACTCCTCCATCTCTCATCTCCTCACCATACAGGACTCCTCCATCTCTCATCTCCTCACCATACAGGACTCCTCCATCTCTCATCTCCTCACCATACAGGACTCCTCCATCTCTCATCTCCTCACCATACAGGACTCCTCCATCTCTCACCTCCTCACCATACAGGACTCCTCCATCTCTCATCTCCTCACCATACAGGACTCCTCCATCTCTCATCTCCTCACCATACAGGACTCCTCCATCTCTCATCTCCTCCTCACCATACAGGACTCCTCCATCTCTCATCTCCTCCTCACCATACAGGACTCCTCCATCTCTCCTCTCCTCCTCACCATACAGGACTCCTCCATCTCTCACCTCCTCACCATACAGGACTCCTCCATCTCTCATCTCCTCACCATACAGGACTCCTCCATCTCTCACCTCCTCACCATACAGGACTCCTCCATCTCTCATCTCCTCACCATACAGGACTCCTCCATCTCTCATCTCCTCACCATACAGGACTCCTCCATCTCTCATCTCCTCACCATACAGGACTCCTCCATCTCCCATCTCCTCACCATACAGGACTCCTCCATCTCTCATCTCCTCACCATACAGGACTCCTCCATCTCTCATCTCCTCGCCATACAGGACTCCTCCATCTCTCATCTCCTCACCATACAGGACTCCTCCATCTCTCATCTCCTCACCATACAGGACTCCTCCATCTCTCATCTCCTCACCATACAGGACTCCTCCATCTCTCATCTCCTCGCCATACAGGACTCCTCCATCTCTCATCTCCTCACCATACAGGACTCCTCCATCTCTCATCTCCTCACCATACAGGACTCCTCCATCTCTCATCTCCTCACCATACAGGACTCCTCCATCTCTCATCTCCTCACCATACAGGACTCCTCCATCTCTCATCTCCTCACCATACAGGACTCCTCCATCTCTCATCTCCTCACCATACAGGACTCCTCCATCTCTCATCTCCTCCTCACCATACAGGACTCCTCCATCTCTCCTCTCCTCCTCACCATACAGGACTCCTCCATCTCTCACCTCCTCACCATACAGGACTCCTCCATCTCTCATCTCCTCACCATACAGGACTCCTCCATCTCTCACCTCCTCACCATACAGGACTCCTCCATCTCTCATCTCCTCACCATACAGGACTCCTCCATCTCTCATCTCCTCACCATACAGGACTCCTCCATCTCTCATCTCCTCACCATACAGGACTCCTCCATCTCTCATCTCCTCACCATACAGGACTCCTCCATCTCTCATCTCCTCACCATACAGGACTCCTCCATCTCTCATCTCCTCACCATTCAGGACTCCTCCATCTCTCATCTCCTCACCATACAGGACTCCTCCATCTCTCATCTCCTCACCATACAGGACTCCTCCATCTCTCATCTCCTCCTCACCATACAGGACTCCTCCATCTCTCATCTCCTCCTCACCATACAGGACTCCTCCATCTCTCATCTCCTCCTCACCATACAGGACCCCTCCATCTCTCATCTCCTCCTCACCATACAGGACTCCTCCATCTCTCATCTCCTCCTCACCATACAGGACTCCTCCATCTCTCATCTCCTCACCATACAGGACTCCTCCATCTCTCATCTCCTCACCATACAGGACTCCTCCATCTCTCATCTCCTCCTCACCATACAGGACTCCTCCATCTCTCATCTCCTCCTCACCATACAGGACTCCTCCATCTCTCATCTCCTCGCCATACAGGACTCCTCCATCTCTCATCTCCTCACCATACAGGACTCCTCCATCTCTCATCTCCTCACCATACAGGACTCCTCCATCTCTCATCTCCTCACCATACAGGACTCCTGCATCTCTCATCTCCTCACCATACAGGACTCCTCCATCTCTCATCTCCTCACCATACAGGACTCCTCCATCTCTCCTCTCCTCCTCACCATACAGGACTCCTCCATCTCTCACCTCCTCACCATACAGGACTCCTCCATCTCTCATCTCCTCCTCACCATACAGGACTCCTCCATCTCTCACCTCCTCGCCATACAGGACTCCTCCATCTCTCATCTCCTCACCATACAGGACTCCTCCATCTCTCATCTCCTCACCATACAGGACTCCTCCATCTCTCACCTCCTCACCATACAGGACTCCTCCATCTCTCATCTCCTCACCATACAGGACTCCTCCATCTCTCATCTCCTCACCATACAGGACTCCTCCATCTCTCATCTCCTCCTCACCATACAGGACCCCTCCATCTCTCATCTCCTCACCATACAGGACTCCTCCATCTCTCACCTCCTCACCATACAGGACTCCTCCATCTCTCATCTCCTCACCATACAGGACCCTTCCATCTCTCATCTCCTCCTCACCATACAGGACTCCTCCATCTCTCACCTCCTCACCATACAGGACTCCTCCATCTCTCACCTCCTCACCATACAGGACTCCTCCATCTCTCATCTCCTCCTCACCATACAGGACTCCTCCATCTCTCATCTCCTCCTCACCATACAGGACCCCTCCATCTCTCATCTCCTCCTCACCATACAGGACCCCTCCATCTCTCCTCTCCTCCTCACCATACAGGACCCCTCCATCTCTCATCTCCTCCTCACCATACAGGACTCCTCCATCTCTCCTCTCCTCCTCACCATACAGGACTCCTCCATCTCTCATCTCCTCCTCACCATACAGGACTCCTCCATCTCTCATCTCCTCCTCACCATACAGGACTCCTCCATCTCTCATCTCCTCACCATACAGGACTCCTCCATCTCTCATCTCCTCCTCACCATACAGGAAGGTACTATTAGTTTTTTCCCACTCCAATTTATATCATTATGTCTTCCCTCAGATTCCTATCCATTTGATTTTGGCCCGACCGCAGCCCCGTTAAGGTACCTACACTCTACCCACCACGCTCTCCTTCTACATAAGACATTGATCACCTTCTCCCTATTTTACCACCTAACCTGTAGGACCATACTGGGACCTATTTCACACACATCTGGGACCAATCATCTAAGGGAGAAAAAGGATAAATAGGGTAGGGATCTATTCTTTATGATTTTATTCCTTTTTAATATGTAGAAATATTACTTTCGACTCTTCTATTTCTATCCATATGTCTGAATAAACACATGTGCTTTTGTATACCAAACACTGTTTATATTTTGAAGCCATTTCATATGCCTTTAACTCCTCCATCTCTCATCTCCTCCTCACCATACAGGACTCCTCCATCTCTCATCTCCTCGCCATACAGGACTCCTCCATCTCTCATCTCCTCGCCATACAGGACTCCTCCATCTCTCATCTCCTCACCATACAGGACTCCTCCATCTCTCATCTCCTCCTCACCATACAGGACTCCTCCATCTCTCATCTCCTCCTCACCATACAGGACTCCTCCATCTCTCATCTCCTCACCATACAGGACTCCTCCATCTCTCATCTCCTCCTCACCATACAGGACTCCTCCATCTCTCATCTCCTCCTCACCATACAGGACTCCTCCATCTCTCATCTCCTCCTCACCATACATGACTCCTCCATCTCTCATCTCCTCCTCACCATACATGACTCCTCCATCTCTCATCTCCTCCTCACCATACAGGACTCCTCCATCTCTCATCTCCTCCTCACCATACATGACTCCTCCATCTCTCATCTCCTCCTCACCATACATGACTCCTCCATCTCTCATCTCCTCCTCACCATACAGGACTCCTCCATCTCTCATCTCCTCCTCACCATACAGGACTCCTCCATCTCTCATCTCCTCCTCACCATACATGACTCCTCCATCTCTCATCTCCTCCTCACCATACATGACTCCTCCATCTCTCATCTCCTCCTCACCATACAGGACTCCTCCATCTCTCATCTCCTCCTCACCATACAGGACCCCTCCATCTCTCATCTCCTCCTCACCATACAGGACCCCTCCATCTCTCATCTCCTCCTCACCATACAGGACCCCTCCATCTCTCATCTCCTCCTCACCATACAGGACTCCTCCATCTCTCATCTCCTCACCATACAGGACTCCTCCATCTCTCATCTCCTCACCATACAGGACTCCTCCATCTCTCATCTCCTCCTCACCATACAGGACTCGTCCATCTCTCATCTCCTCGCCATACAGGACTCCTCCATCTCTCATCTCCTCATCATACAGGACTCCTCCATCTCTCATCTCCTCACCATACAGGACTCCTCCATCTCACATCTCCTCTACATACAGGACTCCTCCATCTCTCATCTCCTCACCATACAGGACTCCTCCATCTCTCATCTCCTCACCATACAGGACTCCTCCATCTCTCATCTCCTCATCATACAGGACTCCTCCATCTCTCATCTCCTCATCATACAGGACTCCTCCATCTCTCATCTCCTCACCATACAGGACTCCTCCATCTCACATCTCCTCTACATACAGGACTCCTCCATCTTTCATCTCCTCCATATAATCTGTGAACTTTGGCAGAACATAATCCACCAATCTTCAGACAATAGTGATCATTAGCCCAGAAGACGTCTCATGTCTCCTCTTTCCAACCTATGATGCACATGAGCCAGTGATTGCCTCACACCCTATTCTTTGATTGTCCACCATCCTGACATGTTTAGCTCTTCCCTTTCGTACCTCTAGTACTGATACACTCCCTGGACCATTGCACCCTGTTATCTATAATCCATTTATACTGGACCCGCAGTCTGTTCTAGTCTAATCTGCTGTCTCTCTGATCATCTGCATCTCCGAGGCTTTCATACCGGTCTCTAAAGGTCTCCTGATGGCTGAACCACTGGGGGAACACCATGATGCCTGGCAGCTAGAGGAACACCCCGGGTGTTTTATACTTTCTCCGACCTCCGGTTCATTACTCCGCGCCTCGAGCCATATGACATCGGAGTAATCTGTAATTATGTGATTGACCAATCCATATTTCTTGTAGTAGAGGGATGGAGGGAAATGTTCCTTCTCTTGTGATTATCTTGATAATTTCTTCAGTGTTTCTTCACACTGGCGCGAGGTGCTGACCTCTGTGTCTCCCAGGAGAACATTGTGCGTGTTTTGGGGGTTTTGCTTGTGACTTATTGTATTAGTGGCAGGTTTTTATATTTTCATCACTTTTAGGCGGCCACTAGGAAAGCCATGTTCCTTTCCTAATCATTCTAATTCCCCGCTCCTCGGGTTGTCTCCATAGGAAGGTTGTCTCCATAGGCGGGTTGTCTCCATAGGTGGGCTGTATCCATAGACAGTTTGTCTCCATAGACAGGTTGTCTCCATAGACAGGTTGTCTCCGTAGTTGGGTTGTCTCCATGGGCAGGTTGTCTCCATAGGTGAGTTGTCTCCATGAGCGGGTTGTCTCCATAGACGGGCTGTATCCATAGGCAGGTTGTCTCCGTAGTTGGGTTGTCTCCATGGGCAGGTTGTCTCCATGAGCGGGTTGTCTCCATAGGCGGGTTGTCTCCATAGGCGGGTTGTCTCCATGGGCTGGTTGTTTCCTTAGGCGGGTTGTCTCCATAGGCGGGTTGTCTCTATAGGCGGGTTGTCTTCATGGGCAGGTTGTCTCATTAGGCGGGTTGTCTCCATAGGAGGGTTGTCTCCATAGGTGGGTTGTCTCCATAAGAGGGTTGTCTCCATAGGCGGGTTGTCTCCATGGGCAGGTTGTCCCTATAGGTTAGCCTCTTGTAGATAATGGCATCTCCGTATTCCGGAATCCTGAAGCTCTAGTCTTGGCTGTCCTGTTTGTTCCCGCATCCTCTGTTCCCAGTCGATGGGTAAATTCCACCCCCCAGGACCCGCATCTCCTGCCGCTCACAGGTTTAGGTCTTTGTGTCTTGTATTTGCCGTAGACGTCCTGTGAGCTGCTTGTTCAGCTTCTTGTCACATTGGGCTCCTGTCACCCTGGTCCCTTCTGCTGATCTTCTGTGTCTGCTCGGTCATACATCATCAGTAATGCCTCAAACATTTACTGACCTACACCCGGCTCTGCTCCTCATCATCGTGTTGGCGCAGAGGGGGAGATTTGTCATCTAGTTTCTGAGGTAGAACTGTTGTCCATGGAAACCAATCAGAGCTCAGGTTTCATTTTATAAACAGCTGTGGGGAAATGAGAGCTGAGCTCTGATTGGTTGCTGCGGCCACTAGAACATTTCTGCTCTCAGACACTTCTGATGAATTTCCCCCGATGTCTCCTTCTCTTGTGCTCTCTCTGCCGCTCTGTAATCGGTTATATCTGGTTATGTTCTGCGATGGATTCCTGGGGGGGCATTTATTGGGGCTTGTCTGCAGTTTCTGGTGTACAGCCCCTGCAGTGATTGCAATTATTAGCAAACCAGCAAAATGTATGGTTAATTTCCTCTTTACGTCCTGCCAATCAAAGATGGTGCGATAGGGGGGGTGTCTGACGGTGGTGGGGGCCACTATGGGGCAACTAGTCCAATTCTAGGCCGGGCAGAACCGGGCCAAGGGAAACACCAGCAGGGCGTCTATCATGTCCCGCTGCACAACAAATGCCCCCCTTGGTTTTAGATTCTCCCCATCTGCTCCGGGCTCTGAGCGGCGGGCACGGGGACTGTTCTCTTTCCAATCTAATTTACACCAAACCTGAGACCAGATCCCTGTGGAGGAGGTAAATCCCGGGGGGCTCTGGACGCGCTCACATGTGGCGTTGGATTGTTTTTGATGGCAATGAAATACAATATCCTGTAGTGGTGGATGCGGCTGGACCGTGATTCTGTTCCGTCAGGTTTTGAAGGTTTCGCCTGTGATCACGATAATGTGTGGACGGAGCCTGAGTCTGTACTGTGGGATCGCACCAGATGGGATCGCTCCCTACGCACATCAATGCACCTTGACCCTGCGGCTTCTCTCTGGAGGAGAAACAGCGCAAAGCCTCAGGGGAAATGGCATCAGTGTTACCAGATGTCACATCCCATCCCAATAATAAGATGTAATTACAGCAGAAATATAGATATATTCATGCAAATATGACTCCAGGCTCATTGTACAAGCACTGTCACCTCCTGTGTCCCCTCCTCCTCATAGACTGTAAAATCCTGTGACCATTGTACAAGCACTGTCACCTCCTCTGTCTCCTCCTCCTCATAGATTGTGAGCTCCTGTGACCATTGTACAAGCACTGTCACCTCCTGTGACCCCTCCTCATAGATTGTAAGCTCCTGTGACCATTGTACAAACACTGTCACCTCCTGTGACCCCTCCTCATAGATTGTAAGCTCTTGTGACCATTGTACAAGCACTGTCACCTCCTGGGTCCCCTCCTCCTCATAGATTGTAAGCTCTTGTAACCATTGTACAAGCACTGTCACCTCCTGTGACCCCTCCTCCTCATAGATTGTAAGCTCCCGTGACCATTGTACAAGCACTGTCACCTCCTGTGACCCTTCCTCATAGATTGTAAGCTCTTGAAACCATTGTACAAGCACTGTCACCTCCTGTCCACTCCACCTCATAGATTGTAAGCTCTTGTGACCAATGTACAAGCACTGTCACCTCCTGTGTCCCCTCCTCATAGATTGTAAGCTCTTGTGACCATTGTACATGCACTGTCACCTCCTGTGACCCCTCCTCATAGATTGTAAGCTCTTGTGACCATTGTACACGCACTGTCACCTCCTGTGACCCCTCCTCATAGATTGTAAGCTCTTGTTACCATTGTACAAGCACTGTCACCTCCTGTCCACTCCACCTCATAGATTGTAAGCTCTTGTGACCAATGTACAAGCACTGTTACCTCCTGTGTCCCCTCCTCATAGATTGTAAGCTCTTGTGACCATTGTACATGCACTGTCACCTCCTGTGACCCCTCCTCATAGATTGTAAGCTCTTGTGATCATTGTACACGCACTGTCACCTCCTGTGACCCCTCCTCATAGATTGTAAGCTCTTGTTACCATTGTACAAGCACTGTCACCTCCTGTCCCCTCCTCATAGATTGTAAGCTCTTGTGTCCATTGTACACGCACTGTCACTTCCTGTGTCCTCCTCCACATAGATTGTAAGCTCCTGTGACCATTGTACAAGCACTGTCACCTCCTGTGTCCCCTCCTCATAGATTATAAGCTCTTTTAACCATTGTACATGCACTGTCACCTCCTGTCCCCTCCTCCACATAGATTGTAAGCTCCTGTGACCATTGTACAAGCAATGTCAAATCCTGTGTCCCCTCCTCATAGATTGTAAGCTCCTGTGACCATTGTACAAGCACTGTCACCTCCTGTGTCCTCCTCCTCATAGATTGTAAGCTCTTGTAACCATTGTACAAGCACTGTCACCTCCTGTGTCCCCTCCTCCTCATAGATTGTAAGCTCCTGTGACCATTGTAAAAGCGCTGTCACCTCCTGTCTCCTCTTCCTCATAGATTGTAAGCTCCTGTGACCATTGTACAAGCACCGTCACCTCCTGTGTCCTCCTCCTCATAGATTGTAAGCTCTTGTAACCATTGTACAAGAACTGTCACCTCCTGTGTCCCCTCCTCCTCATAGACTGTAAGCTCTTGTGACCATTGTACACACACTGTCACCTCCTGTGACCCTCCTCATAGATTGTAAGCTCTTGTGACCATTGTACAAGCACTGTCACCTCCTGTCCCCTACTCATAGATTGTAAGCTCCTGTGACCATTGTACAAGCACTGTCACCTCCTGTCCCCTCCTCATAGATTGTAAGCTCCTGTGACCATTGTACAAGCACTGTCACCTCCTGTGCCTCCTCCTCATAGATTGTAAGCTTTTGTGACCATTGTACAAGCACTGTCACCTCCTGTGCCTCCTCCTCATAGATTGTAAGCTCCTGTGACCATTTTACAAGCATTGTCACCTCCTGTGTCCCCTCCTCATAGATTGTAAGCTCCTGTGACCATTGTACAAGCACTGTCACCTCATGTGTCCTCCTCCTCGAAGATTGTAAGCTCCTGTGACCATTGTACAAGCACTGTCACCTCCTGTGTCCTCCTCCTCATAGATTGTAAGCTCTTGTAACCATTGTACAAGCACTGTCACCTCCTGTGTCCCCTCCTCCTCATAGATTGTAAGCTCTTGTGACCATTGTACAAGCACTGTCACCTCCTGTGACCCCTCCTCCTCATAGATTGTAAGCTCCTGTGACCATTGTACAAGCACTGTCACCTCCTGTCTCCTCCTCATAGATTGTAAGCTCCTGTGACCATTGTACAAGCACTGTCACCTCCTGTGTCCTCCTCCTCATAGATCGTAAGCTCCTGTGACCATTGTACAAGCACTGTCACCTCCTGTGTCCTCCTCCTCATAGATTGTAAGCTCCTGTGACCATTGTACAAGCACTGTCAACTCCTGTGTCCTCCTCCTCCTCATAGATTGTAACTTCCTGTGACCATTGTACAAGCACTGTTACCTCCTGTGTCCTCCTCCTCCTCAAAGATTGTAAGCTCCTGTGACCATTGTACAAGCACTGTCACCTCCTGTCCCCTCCTCCTCATAGATTGTAAGCTCCTGTGACCATTGTACAAGCACTGTCACCTCCTGTGTCTCCTCCTCCTCATAGATTGTAAGCTCCTGTGACCATTGTACAAGCACTGTCACCTCCTGTCTCCTCCTCATAGATTGTAAGCTCCTGTGACCATTGTACAAGCACTGTCACCTCCTGTGCCTGCTCCTCATAGATTGTAAGCTCTTGTGACCATTGTACAAGCACTGTCACCTCATGTGTCCTCCTCCTCATAGATTGTAAGCTCCTGTGACCATTGTACAAGCACTGTCACCTCCTGTCTCCTCCTCATAGATTGTAAGCTCCTGTGACCATTGTACAAGCACTGTCACCTCCTGTGTCCCCTCCTCCTCATAGATTGTAAGCTCCTAAGACCATTGTACAAGCACTGTCACATCCTGTGTCCTCCTCCTCATAGATTGTAAGCTCCTGTGACCATTGTACAAGCACTGTCACCTCCTGTGTCCCCTCCTCCTCATAGATTGTAAGCTCCTGTGACCATTGTACAAGCACTGTCGCCTGCTGTGCGCCCCCACCTCATAGAATGTAAGCTCCTTTGACCATTGTACAAGCACTGTCACCTCCTCTGTCCTCCTCCTCCTCATAGATTGTAAGCTCCTGTGACCATTGTACAAGCACTGTCACCTCCTGTGCCCCCTCCTCATAGATTGTAAGCTCTTGTAACCATTGTACAAGCACGGTCACCTCCAGTGTCCTCTTCCTCATAGATTGTAAGCTCTTGTAACCATTGTACAAGCACTGTCACCTCCTATGTCCCCTCCTCCTCATAGATTGTAAGCTCTTGTGACCATTGTACAAGCACTGTCACCTCCTTTGACCCCTCCTCATAGATTGTAAGCTCCTGTGACCATTGTACAAGCACTGTCACCTCCTGTCTCCTCCTCCTCATAGATTGTATGCTCCTATGACCATTTTACAAGCACTGTCACCTCCTGTCTCCTCCTCCTCATAGATTGTAAGCTCCTGTGACCATTGTACAAGCACTGTCACCTCCTGTGTCCTCCTCCTCATAGATTGTAAGCTCCTATGACCATTGTACAAGCACTGTCACCTCCTGTGTCCCCTCCTCCTCATAGACTGTAAGCTCTTGTAACCATTGTACAAGCACTGTCACCTCCTATGTCTCCTCCTCCTCATAGACTGTAAGCTCTTGTAACCATTGTACAAGCACTGTCACCTACTGTGTCCTCCTCATAGATTGTAAGCTCTTGTAACCATTGTACAAGCACTGTCACCTCCTGTGACCCCTCCTCATAGATTGTAAGCTCCTGTGACCATTGTACAAGCACTGTCACCTCCTGTCCCCTCCTCCTCATAGATTGTAAGCTCTTGTGACCATTGTACACGCACTGTCACCTCCTGTGTCCCGCTCCTTATAGATTGTAAGCTCCTGTGACCATTGTACAAGCACTGTCACCTCCTGTGACCCCTCCTCATAGATTGTAAGCTCCTGTGACCATTGTACAAGCACTATCACCTCCTGTCCCCTCCTCCTCATAGATTGTAAGCTCTTGTGACCATTGTACACGCACTGTCACCTCCTGTGTCCCCTCCTTATAGATTGTAAGCTCCTGTGACCATTGTACAAGCACTGTTACCTCCTGTGACCCCTCCTCATAGATTGTAAGCTCCTGTGACCATTGTACAAGCACTGTCACCTCCTGTCCCCTCCTCCTCATAGATTGTAAGCTCTTGTGACCATTGTACAAGCACTGTCACCTCCTGTGTCCTCCTCCTCATAGATTGTAAGCTCTTGTGACCATTGTACACGCACTGTCACCTCCTGTGTCCCGCTCTTTATAGATTGTAAGCTCCTGTGACCATTGTACAAGCACTGTCACCTCCTGTGACCCCTCCTCATAGATTGTAAGCTCCTGTGACCATTGTACAAGCACTATCACCTCCTCCTGTCCCCTCCTCCTCATAGATTGTAAGCTCTTGTGACCATTGTACAAGCACTGTCAACTCATGTGTCCTCCTCCTCATAGATTGTAAGCTCCTGTGACCATTGTACAAGCACTGTCACCTCCTGTGTCCCCTCCTCCTCATAGATTGTAAGCTCCTGTGACCATTGTACAAGCACTGTCACCTCATGTATCCTCCTCCTCATAGATTGTAAGCTCCTGTGACCATTGTACAAGCACTGTCACCTCCTGTGTCCCCTCCTCCTCATAGATTGTAAGCTCTTGTGACCATTGTACACGCACTGTCACCTCCTGTGACCCCTCCTCATAGATTGTAAGCTCCTTTGACCATTGTACAAGCACTGTCACCTCCTGTGTTCCCTCCCCCTCATAGATTATAAGCTCCTGTGACCATTGTACAAGCACTGTCACCTCCTGTGTTCCCTCCCCCTCATAGATTATAAGCTCCTGTGACCATTGTACAAGCACTGTCACCTCCTGTGTCCTCCCCCTCATAGATTATAAGCTCCTGTGACCATTGTACAAGCACTGTCACCTCCTGTGTCCCCCTCCTCATAGATTGTAAGCTCATGTGACCATTGTACAAGCACTGTCACCTCCTGTGTCCCCTCCTCATAGATTGTAAGCTAATGTGACCATTGTACAAGCGCTGTCACCTCCTGTCCCCTCCTCCTCCTCATAGATTGTAAGCTCCTGTGACCATTGTACAAGCGCTGTCACCTCCTGTGTCCCCCTCCTCATAGATTGTAAGCTCCTGTGACCATTGTACAAGCACTGTCACCTCCTGTGTCCCCCTCCTCATAGATTTTAAGCTCCTGTGACCATTGTACAAGCTCTGTCACCTCCTGTGTCCTCCTCCTTATAGATTGTAAGCTCCTGTGACCATTGTACAAGCACTGTCACCTCCTGTGTCCTCCTCCTTATAGATTGTAAGCTCTTGTGACCATTGTACAAGCACTGTCACCTCCTGTGTCCCCTCCTCATAGATTGTAAGCTCTTGTGACCATTGTACAAGCAGTGTCACCTCCTGTCCCCTCCTCCTCATAGATTGTAAGCTCCTGTGACCATTGTACAAGCACTGTCACCTCCTGTCTCCTCCTCATAGATTGTAAGCTCCTGTGACCATTGTACAAGCACTGTCACCTCCTGTGTCCTCCTCCTCCTCATAGATTGTAAGCTCCTGTGACCATTGTGCAAGCACTGTCACCTCCTGTCTCCTCCTCATAGATTGTAAGCTCCTGTGACCATTGTACAAGCACTGTCACCTCCTGTGTCCTCCTCCTCCTCCTCATAGATTGTAAGCTCCTGTGACCATTGTACAAGAACTGTCACCTCCTGTCTCCTCGCACCTGTGACCATTGTACAAGCACTGTCACCTCCTGTGTCTGCTCCTCATAGATTGTAAGCTCTTGTGACCATTGTACAAGCACTGTCACTTCCTGTCCCCCCCTCCTCATAGATTGTAAGCTCCTGTGACCATTGTACAAGCACTGTCACCTCCTGTGTTCCCTCCTCCTAATAGATTGTAAGCTCCTGTGACCATTGTACAAGCAGTGTCACCTCCTGTCCCCTCCTCTTCATAGATTGTAAGCTCCTGTGACCATTGTACAAGCACTGTCACCTCCTGTCTCCTCCTCATAGATTGTAAGCTCCTGTGACCATTGTACAAGCACTGTCACCTCCTGTCTTCTCCTCATAGATTGTAAGCTCCTGTGACCATTGTACAAGCACTGTCACCTCCTGTGTCCTCCTCCTCCTCATAGATTGTAAGCTCCTGTGACCATTGTACAAGAACTGTCACCTCCTGTCTCCTCGCTCCTGTGACCATTGTACAAGCACTGTCACCTCCTGTGTCTGCTCCTCATAGATTGTAAGCTCTTGTGACCATTGTACATGCACTGTCACCTCCTGTCCACTCCACCTCATAGATTGTAAGCTCTTGTGACCAATGTACAAGCACTGTCACCTCCTGTGTCCCCTCCTCATAGATTGTAAGCTCTTGTGACCATTGTACATGCACTGTCACCTCCTGTGACCCCTCCTCATAGATTGTAAGCTCTTGTGACCATTGTACACGCACTGTCACCTCCTGTGACCCCTCCTCATAGATTGTAAGCTCTTGTTACCATTGTACAAGCACTGTCACCTCCTGTCCACTCCACCTCATAGATTGTAAGCTCTTGTGACCAATGTACAAGCACTGTTACCTCCTGTGTCCCCTCCTCATAGATTGTAAGCTCTTGTGACCATTGTACATGCACTGTCACCTCCTGTGACCCCTCCTCATAGATTGTAAGCTCTTGTGACCATTGTACACGCACTGTCACCTCCTGTGACCCCTCCTCATAGATTGTAAGCTCTTGTTACCATTGTACAAGCACTGTCACCTCCTGTCCCCTCCTCATAGATTGTAAGCTCTTGTGTCCATTGTACACGCACTGTCACTTCCTGTGTCCTCCTCCACATAGATTGTAAGCTCCTGTGACCATTGTACAAGCACTGTCACCTCCTGTGTCCCCTCCTCATAGATTATAAGCTCTTTTAACCATTGTACATGCACTGTCACCTCCTGTCCCCTCCTCCACATAGATTGTAAGCTCCTGTGACCATTGTACAAGCAATGTCAAATCCTGTGTCCCCTCCTCATAGATTGTAAGCTCCTGTGACCATTGTACAAGCACTGTCACCTCCTGTGTCCTCCTCCTCATAGATTGTAAGCTCTTGTAACCATTGTACAAGCACTGTCACCTCCTGTGTCCCCTCCTCCTCATAGATTGTAAGCTCCTGTGACCATTGTAAAAGCGCTGTCACCTCCTGTCTCCTCTTCCTCATAGATTGTAAGCTCCTGTGACCATTGTACAAGCACCGTCACCTCCTGTGTCCTCCTCCTCATAGATTGTAAGCTCTTGTAACCATTGTACAAGAACTGTCACCTCCTGTGTCCCCTCCTCCTCATAGACTGTAAGCTCTTGTGACCATTGTACACACACTGTCACCTCCTGTGACCCTCCTCATAGATTGTAAGCTCTTGTGACCATTGTACAAGCACTGTCACCTCCTGTCCCCTACTCATAGATTGTAAGCTCCTGTGACCATTGTACAAGCACTGTCACCTCCTGTCCCCTCCTCATAGATTGTAAGCTCCTGTGACCATTGTACAAGCACTGTCACCTCCTGTGCCTCCTCCTCATAGATTGTAAGCTTTTGTGACCATTGTACAAGCACTGTCACCTCCTGTGCCTCCTCCTCATAGATTGTAAGCTCCTGTGACCATTTTACAAGCATTGTCACCTCCTGTGTCCCCTCCTCATAGATTGTAAGCTCCTGTGACCATTGTACAAGCACTGTCACCTCATGTGTCCTCCTCCTCGAAGATTGTAAGCTCCTGTGACCATTGTACAAGCACTGTCACCTCCTGTGTCCTCCTCCTCATAGATTGTAAGCTCTTGTAACCATTGTACAAGCACTGTCACCTCCTGTGTCCCCTCCTCCTCATAGATTGTAAGCTCTTGTGACCATTGTACAAGCACTGTCACCTCCTGTGACCCCTCCTCCTCATAGATTGTAAGCTCCTGTGACCATTGTACAAGCACTGTCACCTCCTGTCTCCTCCTCATAGATTGTAAGCTCCTGTGACCATTGTACAAGCACTGTCACCTCCTGTGTCCTCCTCCTCATAGATCGTAAGCTCCTGTGACCATTGTACAAGCACTGTCACCTCCTGTGTCCTCCTCCTCATAGATTGTAAGCTCCTGTGACCATTGTACAAGCACTGTCAACTCCTGTGTCCTCCTCCTCCTCATAGATTGTAACTTCCTGTGACCATTGTACAAGCACTGTTACCTCCTGTGTCCTCCTCCTCCTCAAAGATTGTAAGCTCCTGTGACCATTGTACAAGCACTGTCACCTCCTGTCCCCTCCTCCTCATAGATTGTAAGCTCCTGTGACCATTGTACAAGCACTGTCACCTCCTGTGTCTCCTCCTCCTCATAGATTGTAAGCTCCTGTGACCATTGTACAAGCACTGTCACCTCCTGTCTCCTCCTCATAGATTGTAAGCTCCTGTGACCATTGTACAAGCACTGTCACCTCCTGTGCCTGCTCCTCATAGATTGTAAGCTCTTGTGACCATTGTACAAGCACTGTCACCTCATGTGTCCTCCTCCTCATAGATTGTAAGCTCCTGTGACCATTGTACAAGCACTGTCACCTCCTGTCTCCTCCTCATAGATTGTAAGCTCCTGTGACCATTGTACAAGCACTGTCACCTCCTGTGTCCCCTCCTCCTCATAGATTGTAAGCTCCTAAGACCATTGTACAAGCACTGTCACATCCTGTGTCCTCCTCCTCATAGATTGTAAGCTCCTGTGACCATTGTACAAGCACTGTCACCTCCTGTGTCCCCTCCTCCTCATAGATTGTAAGCTCCTGTGACCATTGTACAAGCACTGTCGCCTGCTGTGCGCCCCCACCTCATAGAATGTAAGCTCCTTTGACCATTGTACAAGCACTGTCACCTCCTCTGTCCTCCTCCTCCTCATAGATTGTAAGCTCCTGTGACCATTGTACAAGCACTGTCACCTCCTGTGCCCCCTCCTCATAGATTGTAAGCTCTTGTAACCATTGTACAAGCACGGTCACCTCCAGTGTCCTCTTCCTCATAGATTGTAAGCTCTTGTAACCATTGTACAAGCACTGTCACCTCCTATGTCCCCTCCTCCTCATAGATTGTAAGCTCTTGTGACCATTGTACAAGCACTGTCACCTCCTTTGACCCCTCCTCATAGATTGTAAGCTCCTGTGACCATTGTACAAGCACTGTCACCTCCTGTCTCCTCCTCCTCATAGATTGTATGCTCCTATGACCATTTTACAAGCACTGTCACCTCCTGTCTCCTCCTCCTCATAGATTGTAAGCTCCTGTGACCATTGTACAAGCACTGTCACCTCCTGTGTCCTCCTCCTCATAGATTGTAAGCTCCTATGACCATTGTACAAGCACTGTCACCTCCTGTGTCCCCTCCTCCTCATAGACTGTAAGCTCTTGTAACCATTGTACAAGCACTGTCACCTCCTATGTCTCCTCCTCCTCATAGACTGTAAGCTCTTGTAACCATTGTACAAGCACTGTCACCTACTGTGTCCTCCTCATAGATTGTAAGCTCTTGTAACCATTGTACAAGCACTGTCACCTCCTGTGACCCCTCCTCATAGATTGTAAGCTCCTGTGACCATTGTACAAGCACTGTCACCTCCTGTCCCCTCCTCCTCATAGATTGTAAGCTCTTGTGACCATTGTACACGCACTGTCACCTCCTGTGTCCCGCTCCTTATAGATTGTAAGCTCCTGTGACCATTGTACAAGCACTGTCACCTCCTGTGACCCCTCCTCATAGATTGTAAGCTCCTGTGACCATTGTACAAGCACTATCACCTCCTGTCCCCTCCTCCTCATAGATTGTAAGCTCTTGTGACCATTGTACACGCACTGTCACCTCCTGTGTCCCCTCCTTATAGATTGTAAGCTCCTGTGACCATTGTACAAGCACTGTTACCTCCTGTGACCCCTCCTCATAGATTGTAAGCTCCTGTGACCATTGTACAAGCACTGTCACCTCCTGTCCCCTCCTCCTCATAGATTGTAAGCTCTTGTGACCATTGTACAAGCACTGTCACCTCCTGTGTCCTCCTCCTCATAGATTGTAAGCTCTTGTGACCATTGTACACGCACTGTCACCTCCTGTGTCCCGCTCTTTATAGATTGTAAGCTCCTGTGACCATTGTACAAGCACTGTCACCTCCTGTGACCCCTCCTCATAGATTGTAAGCTCCTGTGACCATTGTACAAGCACTATCACCTCCTCCTGTCCCCTCCTCCTCATAGATTGTAAGCTCTTGTGACCATTGTACAAGCACTGTCAACTCATGTGTCCTCCTCCTCATAGATTGTAAGCTCCTGTGACCATTGTACAAGCACTGTCACCTCCTGTGTCCCCTCCTCCTCATAGATTGTAAGCTCCTGTGACCATTGTACAAGCACTGTCACCTCATGTATCCTCCTCCTCATAGATTGTAAGCTCCTGTGACCATTGTACAAGCACTGTCACCTCCTGTGTCCCCTCCTCCTCATAGATTGTAAGCTCTTGTGACCATTGTACACGCACTGTCACCTCCTGTGACCCCTCCTCATAGATTGTAAGCTCCTTTGACCATTGTACAAGCACTGTCACCTCCTGTGTTCCCTCCCCCTCATAGATTATAAGCTCCTGTGACCATTGTACAAGCACTGTCACCTCCTGTGTTCCCTCCCCCTCATAGATTATAAGCTCCTGTGACCATTGTACAAGCACTGTCACCTCCTGTGTCCTCCCCCTCATAGATTATAAGCTCCTGTGACCATTGTACAAGCACTGTCACCTCCTGTGTCCCCCTCCTCATAGATTGTAAGCTCATGTGACCATTGTACAAGCACTGTCACCTCCTGTGTCCCCTCCTCATAGATTGTAAGCTAATGTGACCATTGTACAAGCGCTGTCACCTCCTGTCCCCTCCTCCTCCTCATAGATTGTAAGCTCCTGTGACCATTGTACAAGCGCTGTCACCTCCTGTGTCCCCCTCCTCATAGATTGTAAGCTCCTGTGACCATTGTACAAGCACTGTCACCTCCTGTGTCCCCCTCCTCATAGATTTTAAGCTCCTGTGACCATTGTACAAGCTCTGTCACCTCCTGTGTCCTCCTCCTTATAGATTGTAAGCTCCTGTGACCATTGTACAAGCACTGTCACCTCCTGTGTCCTCCTCCTTATAGATTGTAAGCTCCTGTGACCATTGTACAAGCACTGTCACCTCCTGTGTCCCCTCCTCATAGATTGTAAGCTCTTGTGACCATTGTACAAGCAGTGTCACCTCCTGTCCCCTCCTCCTCATAGATTGTAAGCTCCTGTGACCATTGTACAAGCACTGTCACCTCCTGTCTCCTCCTCATAGATTGTAAGCTCCTGTGACCATTGTACAAGCACTGTCACCTCCTGTGTCCTCCTCCTCCTCATAGATTGTAAGCTCCTGTGACCATTGTGCAAGCACTGTCACCTCCTGTCTCCTCCTCATAGATTGTAAGCTCCTGTGACCATTGTACAAGCACTGTCACCTCCTGTGTCCTCCTCCTCCTCCTCATAGATTGTAAGCTCCTGTGACCATTGTACAAGAACTGTCACCTCCTGTCTCCTCGCACCTGTGACCATTGTACAAGCACTGTCACCTCCTGTGTCTGCTCCTCATAGATTGTAAGCTCTTGTGACCATTGTACAAGCACTGTCACTTCCTGTCCCCCCCTCCTCATAGATTGTAAGCTCCTGTGACCATTGTACAAGCACTGTCACCTCCTGTGTTCCCTCCTCCTAATAGATTGTAAGCTCCTGTGACCATTGTACAAGCAGTGTCACCTCCTGTCCCCTCCTCTTCATAGATTGTAAGCTCCTGTGACCATTGTACAAGCACTGTCACCTCCTGTCTCCTCCTCATAGATTGTAAGCTCCTGTGACCATTGTACAAGCACTGTCACCTCCTGTCTTCTCCTCATAGATTGTAAGCTCCTGTGACCATTGTACAAGCACTGTCACCTCCTGTGTCCTCCTCCTCCTCATAGATTGTAAGCTCCTGTGACCATTGTACAAGAACTGTCACCTCCTGTCTCCTCGCTCCTGTGACCATTGTACAAGCACTGTCACCTCCTGTGTCTGCTCCTCATAGATTGTAAGCTCTTGTGATCATTGTACAAGCACTGTCACCTCCTGTGTCCTCCTCCTCATAGATTGTAAGCTCCTGTGACCATTGTACAAGCACTGTCACCTCCTGTGTCCTCCTCCTCATAGATTGTAAGCTCCTGTGACCATTGTACAAGCACTGTCCCCTCCTGTGTCCTCCTCCTCATAGATTGTAAGCTCCTGTGACCATTGTACAAGCACTGTCACCTCCTGTGTTCCCTCCTCCTAATAGATTGTAAGCTCCTGTGACCATTGTACAAGCACTGTCACCTCCTGTGTCCTCCTCCTCATAGATTGTAAGCTCCTGTGACCATTGTACAAGCACTGTCACCTCCTGTGACCCCTCCTCATAGATTGTAAGCTAATGTGACCATTGTAAACGCACTGTCACCTCCTGTGACCCCTCCTCATAGATTGTAAGCTCCTGTGACCATTGTACAAGTGCTGTCACCTCCTGTGTCCCCCTCCTCATAGATTGTAAGCTCTTGTGACCAATGTACAAGCACTGTCACCTCCTGTCTCCTCCTCCTCATAGATTGTAAGCTCCTGTGACCATTGTACAAGCACTGTCACCTCCTGTGTCTGCTACTCATAGATTGTAAGCTCTTGTGACCATTGTACAAGCACTGTCACCTCCTGTGTCCTTCTCCTCATAGATTGTAAGCTCCTGTGACCATTGTACAAGCACTGTCACCTCCTGTGTCCCCTCCTACTCATAGATTGTAAGCTCCTGTGACCATTGTACAACCACTGTCACCTCCTGTGTCCTCCTCCTCCTCATAGATTGTAAGCTCTTGTGACCATTGTACAAGCACTGTCACATCCTGTGTCCCCCTTCTCCTCATAGATTGTAAGCTCCTGTGACCATTGTACAAGCACTGTCACCTGCTGTGTCCTCCTCCTCCTTATAGATTGTAAGCTCCTGTGACCATTGTACAAGCACTGTCACATCCTGTGTCCCCCTCCTCATAGATTGTAAGCTCCTGTGACCATTGTACAAGCACTGTCACCTTCTGTGTCCCCTCCTCATAGATTGTAAGCTCTTGTAACCATTGTACAAGCACTGTCACCTCCTGTGTCCCCTCCTCCTCATAGATTGTAAGCTCCTGTGACCATTGTACAAGCGCTGTCACCTCCTGTCTCCTCCTCCTCATAGATTGTAAGCTCCTGTGACCATTGTACAAGCACCGTCACCTCCTGTGTCCTCCTCCTCATAGATTGTAAGCTCCTGTGACCATTGTACAAGCACTATCACCTCCTGTCCCCTCCTCCTCATAGATTGTAAGCTCTTGTGACCATTGTACACGCACTGTCACCTCCTGTGTCCCCTCATCATAGATTGTAAGCTCCTGTGACCATTGTACAAGCACTGTTACCTCCTGTGACCCCTCCTCATAGATTGTAAGCTCCTGTGACCATTGTACAAGCACTGTCACCTCCTGTCCCCTCCTCCTCATAGATTGTAAGCTCTTGTGACCATTGTACACGCACTGTCACCTCCTGTGTCCCGCTCCTTATAGATTGAAAGCTCCTGTGACCATTGTACAAGCACTGTCACCTCCTGTGACCCCTCCTCATAGATTGTAAGCTCCTGTGACCATTGTACAAGCACTATCACCTCCTGTCCCCTCCTCCTCATAGATTGTAAGCTCTTGTGACCATTGTACACGCACTGTCACCTCCTGTGTCCCCTCCTTATAGATTGTAAGCTCCTGTGACCATTGTACAAGCACTGTTACCTCCTGTGACCCCTCCTCATAGATTGTAAGCTCCTGTGACCATTGTACAAGCACTGTCACCTCCTGTCCCCTCCTCCTCATAGATTGTAAGCTCTTGTGACCATTGTACACGCACTGTCACCTCCTGTGTCCCGCTCTTTATAGATTGTAAGCTCCTGTGACCATTGTACAAGCACTGTCACCTCCTGTGACCCCTCCTCATAGATTGTAAGCTCCTGTGACCATTGTACAAGCACTATCACCTCCTGTCCCCTCCTCCTCATAGATTGTAAGCTCTTGTGACCATTATACAAGCACTGTCAACTCATGTGTCCTCCTCCTCATAGATTGTAAGCTCCTGTGACCATTGTACAAGCACTGTCACCTCCTGTGTCCCCTCCTCCTCATAGATTGTAAGCTCCTGTGACCATTGTACAAGCACTGTCCCCTCCTGTGTCCTCCTCCTCATAGATTGTAAGCTCCTGTGACCATTGTACAAGCACTGTCACCTCCTGTGTTCCCTCCTCCTAATAGATTGTAAGCTCCTGTGACCATTGTACAAGCACTGTCACCTCCTGTGTCCTCCTCCTCATAGATTGTAAGCTCCTGTGACCATTGTACAAGCACTGTCACCTCCTGTGACCCCTCCTCATAGATTGTAAGCTAATGTGACCATTGTAAACGCACTGTCACCTCCTGTGACCCCTCCTCATAGATTGTAAGCTCCTGTGACCATTGTACAAGTGCTGTCACCTCCTGTGTCCCCCTCCTCATAGATTGTAAGCTCTTGTGACCAATGTACAAGCACTGTCACCTCCTGTCTCCTCCTCCTCATAGATTGTAAGCTCCTGTGACCATTGTACAAGCACTGTCACCTCCTGTGTCTGCTACTCATAGATTGTAAGCTCTTGTGACCATTGTACAAGCACTGTCACCTCCTGTGTCCTTCTCCTCATAGATTGTAAGCTCCTGTGACCATTGTACAAGCACTGTCACCTCCTGTGTCCCCTCCTACTCATAGATTGTAAGCTCCTGTGACCATTGTACAACCACTGTCACCTCCTGTGTCCTCCTCCTCCTCATAGATTGTAAGCTCTTGTGACCATTGTACAAGCACTGTCACATCCTGTGTCCCCCTTCTCCTCATAGATTGTAAGCTCCTGTGACCATTGTACAAGCACTGTCACCTGCTGTGTCCTCCTCCTCCTTATAGATTGTAAGCTCCTGTGACCATTGTACAAGCACTGTCACATCCTGTGTCCCCCTCCTCATAGATTGTAAGCTCCTGTGACCATTGTACAAGCACTGTCACCTTCTGTGTCCCCTCCTCATAGATTGTAAGCTCTTGTAACCATTGTACAAGCACTGTCACCTCCTGTGTCCCCTCCTCCTCATAGATTGTAAGCTCCTGTGACCATTGTACAAGCGCTGTCACCTCCTGTCTCCTCCTCCTCATAGATTGTAAGCTCCTGTGACCATTGTACAAGCACCGTCACCTCCTGTGTCCTCCTCCTCATAGATTGTAAGCTCCTGTGACCATTGTACAAGCACTATCACCTCCTGTCCCCTCCTCCTCATAGATTGTAAGCTCTTGTGACCATTGTACACGCACTGTCACCTCCTGTGTCCCCTCATCATAGATTGTAAGCTCCTGTGACCATTGTACAAGCACTGTTACCTCCTGTGACCCCTCCTCATAGATTGTAAGCTCCTGTGACCATTGTACAAGCACTGTCACCTCCTGTCCCCTCCTCCTCATAGATTGTAAGCTCTTGTGACCATTGTACACGCACTGTCACCTCCTGTGTCCCGCTCCTTATAGATTGAAAGCTCCTGTGACCATTGTACAAGCACTGTCACCTCCTGTGACCCCTCCTCATAGATTGTAAGCTCCTGTGACCATTGTACAAGCACTATCACCTCCTGTCCCCTCCTCCTCATAGATTGTAAGCTCTTGTGACCATTGTACACGCACTGTCACCTCCTGTGTCCCCTCCTTATAGATTGTAAGCTCCTGTGACCATTGTACAAGCACTGTTACCTCCTGTGACCCCTCCTCATAGATTGTAAGCTCCTGTGACCATTGTACAAGCACTGTCACCTCCTGTCCCCTCCTCCTCATAGATTGTAAGCTCTTGTGACCATTGTACACGCACTGTCACCTCCTGTGTCCCGCTCTTTATAGATTGTAAGCTCCTGTGACCATTGTACAAGCACTGTCACCTCCTGTGACCCCTCCTCATAGATTGTAAGCTCCTGTGACCATTGTACAAGCACTATCACCTCCTGTCCCCTCCTCCTCATAGATTGTAAGCTCTTGTGACCATTATACAAGCACTGTCAACTCATGTGTCCTCCTCCTCATAGATTGTAAGCTCCTGTGACCATTGTACAAGCACTGTCACCTCCTGTGTCCCCTCCTCCTCATAGATTGTAAGCTCCTGTGACCATTGTACAAGCACTGTCACCTCATGTATCCTCCTCCTCATAGATTGTAAGCTCCTGTGACCATTGTACAAGCACTGTCACCTCCTGTGTCCCCTCCTCCTCATAGATTGTAAGCTCTTGTGACCATTGTACACGCACTGTCACCTCCTGTGACCCCTCCTCATAGATTGTAAGCTCCTTTGACCATTGTACAAGCACTGTCACCTCCTGTGTTCCCTCCCCCTCATAGATTATAAGCTCCTGTGACCATTGTACAAGCACTGTCACCTCCTGTGTTCCCTCCCCCTCATAGATTATAAGCTCCTGTGACCATTGTACAAGCACTGTCACCTCCTGTGTCCTCCCCCTCATAGATTATAAGCTCCTGTGACCATTGTACAAGCACTGTCACCTCCTGTGTCCCCCTCCTCATAGATTGTAAGCTCATGTGACCATTGTAAAAGCACTGTCACCTCCTGTGTCCCCTCCTCATAGATTGTAAGCTAATGTGACCATTGTACAAGCGCTGTCACCTCCTGTCCCCTCCTCCTCCTCATAGATTGTAAGCTCCTGTGACCATTGTACAAGCGCTGTCACCTCCTGTGTCCCCCTCCTCATAGATTGTAAGCTCCTGTGACCATTGTACAAGCAGTGTCACCTCCTGTGTCCCCCTCCTCATAGATTTTAAGCTCCTGTGACCATTGTACAAGCGCTGTCACCTCCTGAGTCCTCCTCCTTATAGATTGTAAGCTCCTGTGACCATTGTACAAGCACTGTCACCTCCTGTGTCCTCCTCCTTATAGATTGTAAGCTCTTGTGACCATTGTACAAGCACTGTCACCTCCTGTGTCCCCTCCTCATAGATTGTAAGCTCTTGTGACCATTGTACAAGCAGTGTCACCTCCTGTCCCCTCCTCCTCATAGATTGTAAGCTCCTGTGACCATTGTTCAAGCACTGTCACCTCCTGTCTCCTCCTCATAGATTGTAAGCTCCTGTGACCATTGTACAAGCACTGTCACCTCCTGTGTCCTCCTCCTCCTCCTCCTCATAGATTGTAAGCTCCTGTGACCATTGTACAAGAACTGTCACCTCCTCTCTCCTCGCACCTGTGACCATTGTACAAGCACTGTCACCTCCTGTGTCTGCTCCTCATAGATTGTAAGCTCTTGTGACCATTGTACAAGCACTGTCACTTCCTGTCCCCCCCTCCTCATAGATTGTAAGCTCCTGTGACCATTGTACAAGCACTGTCACCTCCTGTGTCCTCCTCCTCATAGATTGTAAGCTCCTGTGACCATTGTACAAGCACTGTCACCTCCTGTGTTCCCTCCTCCTAATAGATTGTAAGCTCCTGTGACCATTGTACAAGCAGTGTCACCTCCTGTCCCCTCCTCCTCATAGATTGTAAGCTCCTGTGACCATTGTACAAGCACTGTCACCTCCTGTCTCCTCCTCATAGATTGTAAGCTCCTGTGACCATTGTACAAGCACTGTGACCTCCTGTCTTCTCCTCATAGATTGTAAGCTCCTGTGACCATTGTACAAGCACTGTCACCTCCTGTGTCCTCCTCCTCCTCATAGATTGTAAGCTCCTGTGACCATTGTACAAGAACTGTCACCTCCTGTCTCCTCGCTCCTGTGACCATTGTACAAGCACTGTCACCTCCTGTGTCTGCTCCTCATAGATTGTAAGCTCTTGTGATCATTGTACAAGCACTGTCACCTCCTGTGTCCTCCTCCTCATAGATTGTAAGCTCCTGTGACCATTGTACAAGCACTGTCACCTCCTGTGTCCTCCTCCTCATAGATTGTAAGCTCCTGTGACCATTGTACAAGCACTGTCACCTCCTGTGTCCTCCTCCTCATAGATTGTAAGCTCTTGTGACCATTGTACACGCACTGTCACCTCCTGTGTCCCGCTCTTTATAGATTGTAAGCTCCTGTGACCATTGTACAAGCACTGTCACCTCCTGTGACCCCTCCTCATAGATTGTAAGCTCCTGTGACCATTGTACAAGCACTATCACCTCCTGTCCCCTCCTCCTCATAGATTGTAAGCTCTTGTGACCATTGTACAAGCACTGTCATTTCATGTGTCCTCCTCCTCATAGATTGTAAGCTCCTGTGACCATTGTACAAGCACTGTCACCTCCTGTGTCCCCTCCTCCTCATAGATTGTAAGCTCCTGTGACCATTGTACAAGCACTGTCACCTCATGTATCCTCCTCCTCATAGATTGTAAGCTCCTGTGACCATTGTACAAGCACTGTCACCTCCTGTGTCCCCTCCTCCTCATAGATTGTAAGCTCTTGTGACCATTGTACACGCACTGTCACCTCCTGTGACCCCTCCTCATAGATTGTAAGCTCCTTTGACCATTGTACAAGCACTGTCACCTCCTGTGTTCCCTCCCCCTCATAGATTATAAGCTCCTGTGACCATTGTACAAGCACTGTCACCTCCTGTGTTCCCTCCCCCTCATAGATTATAAGCTCCTGTGACCATTGTACAAGCACTGTCACCTCCTGTGTCCTCCCCCTCATAGATTATAAGCTCCTGTGACCATTGTACAAGCACTGTCACCTCCTGTGTCCCCCTCCTCATAGATTGTAAGCTCATGTGACCATTGTACAAGCACTGTCACCTCCTGTGTCCCCTCCTCATAGATTGTAAGCTAATGTGACCATTGTACAAGCGCTGTCACCTCCTGTCCCCTCCTCCTCCTCATAGATTGTAAGCTCCTGTGACCATTGTACAAGCGCTGTCACCTCCTGTGTCCCCCTCCTCATAGATTGTAAGCTCCTGTGACCATTGTACAAGCACTGTCACCTCCTGTGTCCCCCTCCTCATAGATTTTAAGCTCCTGTGACCATTGTACAAGCGCTGTCACCTCCTGAGTCCTCCTCCTTATAAATTGTAAGCTCCTGTGACCATTGTACAAGCACTGTCACCTCCTGTGTCCTCCTCCTTATAGATTGTAAGCTCTTGTGACCATTGTACAAGCACTGTCACCTCCTGTGTCCCCTCCTCATAGATTGTAAGCTCTTGTGACCATTGTACAAGCAGTGTCACCTCCTGTCCCCTCCTCCTCATAGATTGTAAGCTCCTGTGACCATTGTACAAGCACTGTCACCTCCTGTCTCCTCCTCATAGATTGTAAGCTCCTGTGACCATTGTACAAGCACTGTCACCTCCTGTGTCCTCCTCCTCCTCATAGATTGTAAGCTCCTGTGACCATTGTTCAAGCACTGTCACCTCCTGTCTCCTCCTCATAGATTGTAAGCTCCTGTGACCTTTGTACAAGCACTGTCACCTCCTGTGTCCTCCTCCTCCTCCTCATAGATTGTAAGCTCCTGTGACCATTGTACAAGAACTGTCACCTCCTGTCTCCTCGCACCTGTGACCATTGTACAAGCACTGTCACCTCCTGTGTCTGCTCCTCATAGATTGTAAGCTCTTGTGACCATTGTACAAGCACTGTCACTTCCTGTCCCCCCCTCCTCATAGATTGTAAGCTCCTGTGACCATTGTACAAGCACTGTCACCTCCTGTGTCCTCCTCCTCATAGATTGTAAGCTCCTGTGACCATTGTACAAGCACTGTCACCTCCTGTGTTCCCTCCTCCTAATAGATTGTAAGCTCCTGTGACCATTGTACAAGCAGTGTCACCTCCTGTCCCCTCCTCCTCATAGATTGTAAGCTCCTGTGACCATTGTACAAGCACTGTCACCTCCTGTCTCCTCCTCATAGATTGTAAGCTCCTGTGACCATTGTACAAGCACTGTCACCTCCTGTGTCCTCCTCCTCCTCATAGATTGTAAGCTCCTGTGACCATTGTACAAGAACTGTCACCTCCTGTCTCCTCGCTCCTGTGACCATTGTACAAGCACTGTCACCTCCTGTGTCTGCTCCTCATAGATTGTAAGCTCTTGTGATCATTGTACAAGCACTGTCACCTCCTGTGTCCCCTCCTCATAGATTGTAAGCTAATGTGACCATTGTACAAGCGCTGTCACCTCCTGTCCCCTCCTCCTCCTCATAGATTGTAAGCTCCTGTGACCATTGTACAAGCGCTGTCACCTCCTGTGTCCCCCTCCTCATAGATTGTAAGCTCATGTGACCATCGTACACGCACTGTCACCTCCTGTGTCCCGCTCTTTATAGATTGTAAGCTCCTGTGACCATTGTACAAGCACTGTCACCTCCTGTGACCCCTCCTCATAGATTGTAAGCTCTTGTGACCATTGTACAAGCACTGTCAACTCATGTGTCCTCCTCCTCATAGATTGTAAGCTCCTGTGACCATTGTACAAGCACTGTCACCTCCTGTGTCCCCTCCTCCTCATAGATTGTAAGCTCCTGTGACCATTGTACAAGCACTGTCACCTCATGTATCCTCCTCCTCATAGATTGTAAGCTCCTGTGACCATTGTACAAGCACTGTCACCTCCTGTGTCCCCTCCTCCTCATAGATTGTAAGCTCATGTGACCATTGTACAAGCACTGTCACCTCCTGTGTCCCCTCCTCCTCATAGATTGTAAGCTCATGTGACCATTGTACAAGCACTGTCACCTCCTGTCCCCTCCTCCTCCTCATAGATTGTAAGCTCTTGTGACCATTGTACACGCACTGTCACCTCCTGTGACCCCTCCTCATAGTTTGTAAGCTCCTTTGACCATTGTACAAGCACTGTCACCTCCTGTGTTCCCTCCCCCTCATAGATTATAAGCTCCTGTGACCATTGTACAAGCACTGTCACCTCCTGTGTTCCCTCCCCCTCATAGATTATAAGCTCCTGTGACCATTGTACAAGCACTGTCACCTCCTGTGTCCTCCCCCTCATAGATTATAAGCTCCTGTGACCATTGTACAAGCACTGTCACCTCCTGTGTCCCCCTCCTCATAGATTGTAAGCTCCTGTGACCATTGTACAAGCACTGTCACCTCCTGTGTCCCCCTCCTCATAGATTGTAAGCTCATGTGACCATTGTACAAGCACTGTCACCTCCTGTGTCCTCCTCCTCATAGATTGCAAGCTCCTGTGACCATTGTACAAGCACTGTCACCTCCTGTCCCCTCCTCCTCCTCATAGATTGTAAGCTCCTGTGACCATTGTACAAGCGCTGTCACCTCCTGTGTCCCCCTCCTCATAGATTGTAAGCTCCTGTGACCATTGTACAAGCACTGTCACCTCCTGTGTCCCCCTCCTCATAGATTTTAAGCTCCTGTGACCATTGTACAAGCGCTATCACCTCCTGAGTCCTCCTCCTTATAGATTGTAAGCTCCTGTGACCATTGTACAAGCACTGTCACCTCCTGTGTCCTCCTCCTTATAGATTGTAAGCTCTTGTGACCATTGTACAAGCACTGTCACCTCCTGTGTCCCCTCCTCATAGATTGTAAGCTCTTGTGACCATTGTACAAGCAGTGTCACCTCCTGTCCCCTCCTCCTCATAGATTGTAAGCTCCTGTGACCATTGTACAAGCACTGTCACCTCCTGTGTCCTCCTCCTCCTCATAGATTGTAAGCTCCTGTGACCATTGTTCAAGCACTGTCACCTCCTGTCTCCTCCTCATAGATTGTAAGCTCCTGTGACCATTGTACAAGCACTGTCACCTCCTGTGTCCTCCTCCTCCTCCTCATAGATTGTAAGCTCCTGTGACCATTGTACAAGAACTGTCACCTCCTCTCTCCTCGCACCTGTGACCATTGTACAAGCACTGTCACCTCCTGTGTCTGCTCCTCATAGATTGTAAGCTCTTGTGACCATTGTACAAGCACTGTCACTTCCTGTCCCCCCCTCCTCATAGATTGTAAGCTCCTGTGACCATTGTACAAGCACTGTCACCTCCTGTGTCCTCCTCCTCATAGATTGTAAGCTCCTGTGACCATTGTACAAGCACTGTCACCTCCTGTGTTCCCTCCTCCTAATAGATTGTAAGCTCCTGTGACCATTGTACAAGCAGTGTCACCTCCTGTCCCCTCCTCCTCATAGATTGTAAGCTCCTGTGACCATTGTACAAGCACTGTCACCTCCTGTCTCCTCCTCATAGATTGTAAGCTCCTGTGACCATTGTACAAGCACTGTCACCTCCTGTCTTCTCCTCATAGATTGTAAGCTCCTGTGACCATTGTACAAGCACTGTCACCTCCTGTGTCCTCCTCCTCCTCATAGATTGTAAGCTCCTGTGACCATTGTACAAGAACTGTCACCTCCTGTCTCCTCGCTCCTGTGACCATTGTACAAGCACTGTCACCTCCTGTGTCTGCTCCTCATAGATTGTAAGCTCTTGTGATCATTGTACAAGCACTGTCACCTCCTGTGTCCTCCTCCTCATAGATTGTAAGCTCCTGTGACCATTGTACAAGCACTGTCACCTCCTGTGTCCTCCTCCTCATAGATTGTAAGCTCCTGTGACCATTGTACAAGCACTGTCACCTCCTGTGTCCTCCTCCTCATAGATTGTAAGCTCCTGTGACCATTGTACAAGCACTGTCACCTCCTGTGTTCCCTCCTCCTAATAGATTGTAAGCTCCTGTGACCATTGCACAAGCACTGTCACCTCCTGTGTCCTCCTCCTCATAGATTGTAAGCTCCTGTGACCATTGTACAAGCACTGTCACCTCCTGTGACCCCTCCTCATAGATTGTAAGCTAATGTGACCATTGTAAACGCACTGTCACCTCCTGTGACCCCTCCTCATAGATTGTAAGCTCCTGTGACCATTGTACAAGTGCTGTCACCTCCTGTGTCCCCCTCCTCATAGATTGTAAGCTCTTCTGACCAATGTACAAGCACTGTCACCTCCTGTCTCCTCCTCCTCATAGATTGTAAGCTCCTGTGACCATTGTACAAGCACTGTCACCTCCTGTGTCTGCTACTCATAGATTGTAAGCTCTTGTGACCATTGTACAAGCACTGTCACCTCCTGTGTCCTTCTCCTCATAGATTGTAAGCTCCTGTGACCATTGTACAAGCACTGTCACCTCCTGTGTCCCCTCCTACTCATAGATTGTAAGCTCTTGTGACCATTGTACAAGCACTGTCACATCCTGTGTCCCCCTTCTCCTCATAGATTGTAAGCTCCTGTGACCATTGTACAAGCACTGTCACCTCCTGTGTCCTCCTCCTCCTCATAGATTGTAAGCTCTTTTGACCATTGTACAAGCACTGTCACATCCTGTGTCCCCCTTCTCCTCATAGATTGTAAGCTCCTGTGACCATTGTACAAGCACTGTCACCTCCTGTGTCCTCCTCCTCCTTATAGATTGTAAGCTCCTGTGACCATTGTACAAGCACTGTCACATCCTGTGTCCCCCTCCTCCTCATAGATTGTAAGCTCCTGTGACCATTGTACAAGCACTGTCACCTTCTGTGTCCCCTCCTCATAGATTGTAAGCTCTTGTAACCATTGTACAAGCACTGTCACCTCCTGTGTCCCCTCCTCCTCATAGATTGTAAGCTCCTGTGACCATTGTACAAGCGCTGTCACCTCCTGTCTCCTCCTCCTCATAGATTGTAAGCTCCTGTGACCATTGTACAAGCACCGTCACCTCCTGTGTCCTCCTCCTCATAGATTGTAAGCTCTTGTGACCATTGTACACGCACTGTCACCTCCTGTGTCCCCTCATCATAGATTGTAAGCTCCTGTGACCATTGTACAAGCACTGTTACCTCCTGTGACCCCTCCTCATAGATTGTAAGCTCCTGTGACCATTGTACAAGCACTGTCACCTCCTGTGCCCTCCTCCTCATAGATTGTAAGCTCTTGTGACCATTGTACACGCACTGTCACCTCCTGTGTCCCGCTCCTTATAGATTGTAAGCTCCTGTGACCATTGTACAAGCACTGTCACCTCCTGTGACCCCTCCTCATAGACTGTAAGCTCCTGTGACCATTGTACAAGCACTATCACCTCCTGTCCCCTCCTCCTCATAGATTGTAAGCTCCTGTGACCATTGTACAAGCACTATCACCTCCTGTCCCCTCCTCCTCATAGATTGTAAGCTCCTGTGACCATTGTACAAGCACTGTCACCTCATGTGTCCTCCTCCTTATAGATTGTAAGCTCTTGTGACCATTGTACAAGCACTGTCACCTCCTGTGTCCCCTCCTCATAGATTGTAAGCTCTTGTGACCATTGTACAAGCAGTGTCACCTCCTGTCCCCTCCTCCTCATAGATTGTAAGCTCCTGTGACCATTGTACAAGCACTGTCACCTCCTGTCTCCACCTCATAGATTGTAAGCTCCTGTGACCATTGTACAAGCACTGTCACCTCCTGTGTTCCCTCCCCCTCATAGATTGTAAGCTCCTGTGACCATTGTACAAGCACTGTCACCTCCTGTGTCCTCCCCCTCATAGATTATAAGCTCCTGTGACCATTGTACAAGCACTGTCACCTCCTGTGTCCCCTCCTCATAGATTGTAAGCTAATGTGACCATTGTACAAGCACTGTCACCTCCTGTGTTCCCTCCCCCTCATAGATTGTAAGCTCCTGTGACCATTGTACAAGCGCTGTCACCTCCTGTGTCCCCCTCCTCATAGATTGTAAGCTCCTGTGACCATTGTACAAGCACTGTCACCTCCTGTGTCCCCCTCCTCATAGATTTTAAGCTCCTGTGACCATTGTACAAGCGCTGTCACCTCCTGTGTCCTCCTCCTTATAGATTGTAAGCTCCTGTGACCATTGTACAAGCACTGTCACCTCCTGTGTCCTCTTATTATAGATTGTAAGCTCTTCTGACCATTGTACAAGCACTGTCACCTCCTGTGTCCCCTCCTCATAGATTGTAAGCTCTTGTGACCATTGTACAAGCAGTGTCACCTCCTGTCCCCTCCTCCTCATAGATTGTAAGCTCCTGTGACCATTGTACAAGCACTGTCACCTCCTGTCTCCTCCTCATAGATTGTAAGCTCCTGTGACCATTGTACAAGCACTGTCACCTCCTGTGTCCTCCTCCTCCTCATAGATTGTAAGCTCCTGTGACCATTGTGCAAGCACTGTCACCTCCTGTCTCCTCCTCATAGATTGTAAGCTCCTGTGACCATTGTACAAGCACTGTCACCTCCTGTGTCCTCCTCCTCCTCCTCATAGATTGTAAGCTCCTGTGACCATTGTATAAGAACTGTCACCTCCTGTCTCCTCGCACCTGTGATCATTGTACAAGCACTGTCACCTCCTGTGTCTGCTCCTCATAGATTGTAAGCTCTTGTGACCATTGTACAAGCACTGTCACTTCCTGTCCCCCCCTCCTCATAGATTGTAAGCTCCTGTGACCATTGTACAAGCACTGTCACCTTCTGTGTCCTCCTCCTCATAGATTGGAAGCTCCTGTGACCATTGTACAAGCACTGTCACCTCCTGTGTTCCCTCCTCCTAATAGATTGTAAGCTCCTGTGACCATTGTACAAGCAGTGTCACCTCCTGTCCCCTCCTCCTCATAGATTGTAAGCTCCTGTGACCATTGTACAAGCACTGTCACCTCCTGTCTCCTCCTCATAAATTGTAAGCTCCTGTGACCATTGTACAAGCACTGTCACCTCCTGTCTTCTCCTCATAGATTGTAAGCTCCTGTGACCATTGTACAAGCACTGTCACCTCCTGTGTCCTCCTCCTCTTCATAGATTGTAAGCTCCTGTGACCATTGTACAAGAACTGTCACCTCCTGTCTCCTCGCTCCTGTGACCATTGTACAAGCACTGTCACCTCCTGTGTCTGCTCCTCATAGATTGTAAGCTCTTGTGATCATTGTACAAGCACTGTCACCTCCTGTGTCCTCCTCCTCATAGATTGTAAGCTCCTGTGACCATTGTACAAGCACTGTCACCTCCTGTGTTCTCCTCCTCATAGATTGTAAGCTCCTGTGACCATTGTACAAGCACTGTCACCTCCTGTGTCCTCCCCCTCATAGATTGTAAGCTCCTGTGACCATTGTACAAGCACTGTCACCTCCTGTGTCCTCCTCCTCATAGATTGTAAGCTCCTGTGACCATTGTACAAGCACTGTCACCTCCTGTGTTCTCCTCCTCATAGATTGTAAGCTCCTGTGACCATTGTACAAGCACTGTCACCTCCTGTGTTCCCTCCTCCTAATAGATTGTAAGCTCCTGTGACCATTGTACAAGCACTGTCACCTCCTGTGTCCTCCTCCTCATAGATTGTAAGCTCCTGTGACCATTGTACAAGCACGGTCACCTCCTGTGACCCCTCCTCATAGATTGTAAGCTAATGTGACCATTTTCAACGCGCTGTCACCTCCTGTGACCCCTCCTCATAGATTGTAAGCTCCTGTGACCATTGTACAAGTGCTGTCACCTCCTGTGTCCCCCTCCTCATAGATTGTAAGCTCCTGTGACCATTGTACAAGCACTGTCACCTCCTGTGTCTGCTACTCATAGATTGTAAGCTCTTGTGACCATTGTACAAGCACTGTCACCTCCTGTGTCCTTCTCCTCATAGATTGTAAGCTCCTGTGACCATTGTACAAGCACTGTCACCTCCTGTGTCCCCTCCTACTCATAGATTGTAAGCTCCTGTGACCATTGTACAAGCACTGTCACCTCCTGTGTCCTCCTCCTCCTCATAGATTGTAAGCTCTTGTGACCATTGTACAAGCACTGTCACATCCTGTGTCCCCCTCCTCCTCATAGATTGTAAGCTCCTGTGACCATTGTACAAGCACTGTCACCTCCTGTGTTCCCTCCTCCTAATAGATTGTAAGCTCCTGTGACCATTGTACAAGCACTGTCACCTCCTGTGTCCTCCTCCTCATAGATTGTAAGCTCCTGTGACCATTGTACAAGCACTGTCACCTCCTGTGACCCCTCCTCATAGATTGTAAGCTAATGTGACCATTGTAAACGCGCTGTCACCTCCTGTGACCCCTCCTCATAGATTGTAAGCTCCTGTGACCATTGTACAA
The DNA here is from genome assembly GCF_040894005.1 of Engystomops pustulosus. Taxonomy (NCBI): domain Eukaryota; kingdom Metazoa; phylum Chordata; class Amphibia; order Anura; family Leptodactylidae; genus Engystomops; species Engystomops pustulosus. The sequence goes on along the minus strand of NW_027285036.1, from coordinate 67,622 downwards.
GTGCTGTCACCTCCTGTGTCCCCCTCCTCATAGATTGTAAGCTCCTGTGACCATTGTACAAGCACTGTCACCTCCTGTGTCTGCTACTCATAGATTGTAAGCTCTTGTGACCATTGTACAAGCACTGTCACCTCCTGTGTCCTTCTCCTCATAGATTGTAAGCTCCTGTGACCATTGTACAAGCACTGTCACCTCCTGTGTCCCCTCCTACTCATAGATTGTAAGCTCCTGTGACCATTGTACAAGCACTGTCACCTCCTGTGTCCTCCTCCTCCTCATAGATTGTAAGCTCTTGTGACCATTGTACAAGCACTGTCACATCCTGTGTCCCCCTCCTCCTCATAGATTGTAAGCTCCTGTGACCATTGTACAAGCACTGTCACCTCCTGTGTCCTCCTCCTCCTTATAGATTGTAAGCTCCTGTGACCATTGTACAAGCACTGTCACATCCTGTGTCCCCCTCCTCCTCATAGATTGTAAGCTCCTGTGACCATTGTACAAGCACTGTCACCTTCTGTGTCCCCTCCTAATAGATTGTAAGCTCTTGTGACCATTGTACAAGCACTGTCACCTCCTGTGTCTCCTCCTCCTCATAGACTGCAAGCTCTTGTGACCATTGTACAAGCGCTGTCACCTCCTGTGCCTCCTCCTCATAGATTGTAAGCTCCTGTGACCATTGAACAAGCACTGTCACCTCCTGTGTCCTCCTCCTTATAGATTGTAAGCTCCTGTGACCATTGTACAAGCACTGTTACCTACTGTGTCCCCTCCTCATAGATTGTAAGCTCCTGTTACCATTGTACAAGCACTGTCCACCTCCTGTGTCCCCTCCTCATAGATTGTAAGCTCCTGTGACCATTGTACAAGCAGTGTCACCTCCTGTCCCCTCCTCCTCATAGATTGTAAGCTCCTGTGACCATTGTACAAGCACTGTCACCTCCTGTGTCCTCCTTCTCCTCATAGATTGTAAGCTCCTGTGACCATTGTACAAGCACTGTCACCTCCTGTCTCCTCCTCATAGATTGTAAGCTCCTGTGACCATAGTACAAGCACTGTAACCTCCTGTGTCCTCCTCCTCATAGATTGTAAGCTCTTGTGACCATTGTACAAGCACTGTCACCTCCTGTGTCCTCCTCCTCATAGATTGTAAGCTCCTGTGACCATTGTACAAGCACTGTCACCTCCTGTGCCTCCTCCTCATAGATTGTAAGCTCCTGTGACCATTGTACAAGCACTGTCACCTCCTGTCCTCTCCTCCTCATAGATTGTAAGCTCCTGTGACCATTGTACAAGCACTGTCACCTCCTCCTCATAGATTGTAAGCTCCTGTGACCATTGTACAAGCACTTTCACCTCCTGTGTCCTCCTCCTCATAGATTGTAAGCTTTTGTGACCATTGTACAAGCACTGTCACCTCCTGTGTCCTCCTCATAGATTGTAAGCTCTTGTGACCATTGTACAAGCACTGTCACCTCCAGTGTCCCCCTTTTCCTCATAGATTGTAAGCTCCTGTGACCATTGTACAAGCACTGTCACCTCCTGTGTCCTCCTCCTCATAGATTGTAAGCTCCTGTGACCATTGTACAAGCACTGTCACCTCCTGTGTTCTCCTACTCATAGATTGTAAGCTCCTGTGACCATTGTACAAGCACTGTCACCTCCAGTGACCCCCTTCTCCTCATATATTGTAAGCTCTTGTGACCATTGTACAAGCACTGTCACCTCCTTTCCCCTCCTCCTCATAGATTGTAAGCTCATGTGACCATTGTACAAGCATTGTCACCTCCTGTGTCCTCCTCATAGATTGTAAGCTCTTGTGACCATTGTACAAGCACTGTCACCTCCTGTGTCCTCCTCATCGATTGTAAGCTCTTGTGACCATTGTACAAGCACTGTCACCTCCTGTGTCCTCCTCATCGATTGTAAGCTCCTGTGACCATTGTACAAGCACTGTCACCTCCAGTGACCCCCTTCTCCTCATATATTGTAAGCTCTTGTGACCATTGTACAAGCACTGTCACCTCCTGTCCCCTCCTCCTCATAGATTGTAAGCTCATGTGACCATTGTACAAGCATTGTCACCTCCTGTGTCCTCCTCATCGATTGTAAGCTCTTGTGACCATTGTACAAGCACTGTCACCACCTGTGTCTCCTGTGGTCTCATGTGGCTATGGACTTTATTACTGATCTTCCTCTGTCATCTGGGTGGTGACGGAGCGGATTTCCAAGATGTCCCATTTTGTTCCCCTTCCAGGTCTTCTGTCTTCTCCCCGGCTCGCCAGTTTGCTCTTCCAGCATATTTTCTGGCTGCATGGACTTCCACTGCACATCGTGTCTGACCGAGGTGTCCAGTTTGTGTCCAAGTTCTGGCGTTCCTTGTGTAACCAGCTGCAAGTTACTCTGGACTTTTCTTCGGCCTGCCACCCTCAGTCGAATGGGCAAGTAGAAAGGGTGAATCAGACTTTGGGCTGTTGCCTCCGCAACTTTTTCTCTGCCCATCAAGATAACTGGGCTGATCTGCTACCATGGGCTGAGTATTCCTATAACTCCTTGGACACCGGGTCTGGTGGCGCAGTTCCATTCTTTGTGGTCTACGGACAAATCCCTCGGCCTCCTCTTCCGCTGTCTACTCTCTCCGATGCCCCTGTGGTAGAGGATCTGGTGCAGGACCTTAAGTCAATTGTGACCAGACCCGTCAGTCTCTTCCCCGAGACACAGACCACACCAAGACTTAGGCTGACCAGAAGCAACGTCCTCCTCCTGTTTTCTCTCCAGGTGACAAGGTGTGGTTATCTTCCAGATATGTACAGCTGAAAATACCTAGCTACAAGCTTGGCTTCCACTTCCTCGGTCCATTTGAAGTCATCAAGCGCATCAACCCAGTGGCCTACAAGCTCTGCCTCCCTCCAACAATCCGCATCCTGAACTCCTTCCATGTCTCCCTCCTTAAGCTAGTGATTCTGAACCGCTTCTCCCAGCAATCCCCTCCTCCAGCTCCTTAGGCTGACTCCCCAGATGTCTATGAAGTTAAGGAGGTGCTGGACATGAAGACCGTGAGAGGTAAGCGGTTCTTCGTTGTAGATTGGAAGGGGTTCAGGCCCGAGGAGAGATCCTGGGAGCCAGAATAGAATATTCTAGGCCGTAGCCTCCTCAAGAGGTTTCTTGGGACCAAGAAGAGGGGGAGGCCGAAGGGGGGGTACTGTCACAGATGCCCCCGCGATCCATGTCACAGATTGCGGGTGCACCCATGCCCCTCTTCATTGCGCCGCCATGCTCCCCTGTCCGCACTCACCTCTACACACTCCTGCTCCCATTCGGAATAGCCCACACGCGGGTTGGCACTCGACACCGCTGATTGGGGCTGGCACTTCCACGTTTCCTTAAAGGCCGGTTGTTCCCATGATTCCCTGCCGGATCTTTGAGTTTATGGTGAGAAGAGAAAGATTCCTTGTGTTTCCTGTGCCTGTTCCCGTACCTTGCTTGTCCTGAGCTCCTGTTGCTGACCCCGGATCTGAACTACGACCTTGCACCTCTGCTGTCTGCCCTGACTCTGTGCCTGAACCTTACTACGAGACTGCCCGCTGTATTTGTACCTCAACCTTGGCTGCCATCGTGAGCTAGTCGCACCTATGGAACAACCTGGTGGTACCCTGCCGCAGCTAGACCATCCCGCTTTGAGGCGTGCTATGGTGAAGACCAGTGACATACATAGTCGTAAGGCTAGATCGCGTCGGGGACAGGCAGGAGGTCGAGACAGGCAGCACAGGATCAGAGTCGGGGACGTAACGGAAGGTCAGGGCTGGCAGAACAGGATCCCCGAGTCAATAACGGAACCCGGGTCACAACGGGAATTCGGAATACAAGCAAAGGGAATCAGACAAAGCTTTCTCTAAGGCTGTGAGGCACAAAGATCCAGCGGAGTCTTCTTCTACGAAGAATTCTGAGAATCAACGGTGCGCTGGCCCTTTAAATTTTCATTAGCCGGCATGCACGCACCCCCACCTCCTAGAGCGACTGACAGCCATTGCTGAAGCAGGAACACAGACAGGTAAGTCATGGTTCCGGGGTGCTGGGGCACATAGAGGCTCAAACGTGCCCCTCTATATGCACCTGCGACACATATTTATCTTTTTAGATTGTTTTTAGACCATATTTATGTTGTATTCTTGGCTACTGTGAGCTTAGTTCTAGTACTATATGTAGTATGCTTTGCTCTGGAACTGTATCTGGCCCTTGCCAATGGTCCTGGTGCCAGTCACTGGTCATTATCACTGGTACGTTCTTCGCATCACTGGCGCGATCACTGGTCAGTAACACTGGCTCCCGATCACTGGTGCGATCACTGGTAAGTATTACTGGTGAGCATCACTGGCGCAATCATTGGTCAGTAACACTGGCCCCAGATCACTGGTGCGATCACTGGTAAGTATCACTGGTGAGCATCACTGGCGCCATCACTGGTAATTATCACTGGTGAGCATCACTGGCGCCATCACTGGTAAGTATAATTGGTGAGCATCACTGGCGTGATCACTAGTAAGTATCACTGGTGAGCATCACTGGCGTGATCACTGGTAAGTATCACTGGTGAGTATCATTGGCCATGCTCAGTTGTTATTGTCACTGGTCTCTACTTCTTGACCTTGTCGCTGGCTACCAGGATCACTGATCTACCAGCCTTGATCGCCAGACAGTAACACTGGCCCCTGATCACTGGTGCGATCACTGGTCAGTAACACTGGCTTCCAATCACTGGCACTGATGACTGGTCGGTAACACTGGCCCCCAATCACTGGCCCCGATGACTGGTCAGTAACACTGGCCCCCAATCACTGGCCCCGATGACTGGTCAGTAACACTGGCCCCCAATCACTGGCCCCGATGACTGGTCAGTAACACTGGCTTCCAATCACTGGCCTCTAATCACTGGCCTTGATGACTAGTCAGTAATACTTGCTTCCAATCACTGGCCTCCAATCACTGGCCCCGATGATTGGTCAGTAATAGTGGCCTCCAATCACTGGCCCCGATGACTGGTCAGTAACACTGGCTTCCAATCACTGGCCTCCAATCACTAGCCCTGATTACTGGTCAGTAATACTGGTCTCTGCTTTTGGCCTGATCACTGGCCCCGATGACTGGTCAGTAACACTGGCTTCCAATCACTGGTACTGATGACTGGTCAGTAACACTGGCCTCCGATCACTGGCCCCGATGACTGGTCAGTAATACTGGTCTCTGCTTTTGGCCTGATCACTGGCCCCGATGACTGGTCAGTAACACTGGCTTCCAATCACTGGTACTGATGACTGGTCAGTAACACTGGCCTCCGATCACTGGCCCCGATGACTGGTCAGTAACACTGGCCCCCAATCACTGGCCCCGATGACTGGTCAGTAATACTGTCCTCTGCTTTTGGCCCTGATCACTAATCAGTATCACCGGTCTGCCGTTGCCAGATCTTGGTTTCTTCCGGTGTCAGCGCTGCCTCCCATGTGATGTGACTTGTCCTGCTGATACAGGAAATGAAGCTAATCCTAAATAATCTTGTAATTCCCTACAGATTATGGAATATCCTGAGAATGGAGAGGGGTGGCAATGATTTTAGTAAAACAAACGTCTGTGAGGATGTGAGGAGGTCCCAGGCGGCCGCAGCTCCGCTCATGTGCCGGAGGAATGTTACATGTAACGTCTCCCTCTAATATTCTGGGATCCGATACTTACCTTATAACAGTCCAGAATCCACCTCAGATCCATCATATGCAATGCTCTAGTCACATCCAAAACTGCAGCAAAACTCTGCTCTTACTCCAAGAACACCCAAAGCTGCAACCTAACCCTTCAATCATATGGTGACACACAAGTCACATCGAGAGCAGCTGCTGTTCCCGCCTGTACATGCGCGTCCAGCCCTGATATACGGTGACCCATTCCTGGTATATAAACTGGGAAGTAAACAGAACTTATATCCCGGATATGACCCGAATATTCTGCTAGATCCAAAGACTCAGCAAAATAAAATTATTAGAGATAAACGAACCATAAACTGTGTGCCGAACATTGGGGCACATTTACTTACCCGGACCAGCGGCGCGTTCTCCGACAGGGATTCGGGTCTGCCGGGATTCACTAAGGTCCGTGCGCCCGAAGTCCACCAGGTGTCGCTACTGTGCCGAGGTCCGCCGCTGCTGATATTGCGACAAATTATTTTTTAAATTCCGCAGTTTTTCCGGAACCGTCTGATTTCTGTATGCGACACAATCGGAACGTGCGTGCCAAAATCCCGGGGCAAGTAGGCGCAAATCAGAAACCCTCGGGAAACCCGACGACAGTGCGCGATTCGGACCATTAGTAAATGAGCTCCATTGTGGGTTCTGATATGCGAACCTGGACCCAGGCAAAAGTTGGTGTTCGGCTCATCTGGTAAAAAGGGTTAATGGGCTACAGAGCAGCATAACAACCAGGTTATAGCCCATAGCAACCACAGCCAAGACCACTAAACATATGTAAAAATTGCCCTTTTCAGGGCATAAGATGAGAGGAGGAAGCTGCGAGAGAGACCGTGAGGGACAGCTAGAAATTTAAGACAATTACTTTTCAGAGAAATGACAGTAACTGCAGGTACATACTCATAACGTCTTATAGAGAAGTGATAGTAACTGCAGGTATATACTCATACCCTCTTATAGAGAAGTGACAGTAACTGCAGCTGTATACTCATACCGTCTTATAGAGAAGTGATAGTAACTGCAGGTATATACTCATACCGTCTTCTAGAGAAGTGACAGGAACTGCAGGTGTATACTCATACCATCTTATAGAGAAGTGATAGTAACTGCAGGTGTATACTCATACCGTCTTATAGAGAAGTGACAGGAACAGCAGCTATATACTCATACCGTCTTGTAGAGAAGTGATAGTAACTGCAGGTATATACTCATACCGTCTTATAGAAAAGTGATAGTAACTGCAGGTATATACTCATACCGTCTAATAGAAAAGTGATAGTAAATGCAGGTATATACTCATACCGTCTTATAGAGAAGTGATAGTAACTGCAGGTATATACTCATACCGTCTAATAGAGAAGGGATAGTAACTGCAGGTATATACTCATACCGTCTTATAGAAAAGTGATAGTAACAGCAGGTATATACTCATACCGTCTTATAGAGAAGTGACAGTAACTGCAGGTATATACTCATACTGTCTTATAGAGAAGTGACAGGAACTGCAGCTGTATACTCATACCGTCTTATAGAGAAGTGATAGTAACTGCAGGTATATACTCATACCGTCTTCTAGAGAAGTGACAGGAACTGCAGGTGTATACTCCTACCCTCTTATAGAGAAGTGACAGTAACTGCAGGTGTATACTCATACCATCTTATAGAGAAGTGATAGTAACTGCAGGTATATACTCATACCGTCTTCTAGAGAAGTGACAGGAACTGCAGGTGTATACTCCTACCCTCTTATAGAGAAGTGACAGTAACTGCAGGTATATACTCATACTGTCTTCTAGAGAAGTGACAGGAACTGCAGGTGTATACTCATACCATCTTATAGAGAAGTGATAGTAACTGCAGGTATATACTCATACCGTCTTCTAGAGAAGTGACAGGAACTGCAGGTGTATACTCCTACCCTCTTATAGAGAAGTGACAGTAACTGCAGGTATATACTCATACTGTCTTCTAGAGAAGTGACAGGAACTGCAGGTGTATACTCATACCATCTTATAGAGAAGTGATAGTAACTGCAGGTATATACTCATACCGTCTTCTAGAGAAGTGACAGGATCTGCAGGTATATACTCATACCGTCTTATAGAGAAGTGACAGTAACTGCAGGTTACTGAGTAACTGATATATGTACATGTGGTATAACCTGGGGATCTCCTGTATATAATGATATATGTACAACCGGTATAACCTGGGGATCCCCTGTATGTAATGATATATGTACATGTGGTATAACCTGGGGATCTCCTGTATATAATGATATATGTACAGCCGGTATAACCTGGGGGTCTCCTGTATATAGTGATATATGTACAGCCGGTATAACCTGGGGATCTCCTGTATATAATGATATATGTACAGCCGGTATAACCTGGGGATCTCCTGTATATAATGATATATGTACAGCCGGTATAACCTGGGGATCTCCTGTATATAATGATATATGTACAGCCGGTATAACCTGGGGATCTCCTGTATATAATGATATATGTACAGCCGGTATAACCTGGGGATCTCCTGTATATAATGATATATGTACAGCCGCTATAACCTGGGGATCTCCTGTATAGACAAAAGAGTTTTGGAAAAATAGTGGCTCACCTGGCTCAGCGTCGTGCTCATGGAGTACGTCCGGACCTTGACGTGGTATCACATAGGAAAAAGAAACAAATTCACTCCGGCACCGGCGTGGCTCATTTAAAATCTTGTTCAAGTCTTTATTTTCTTTATATTAAAAAATGAAAAAATGACAACCCATTGGCAACACCGGTTATGGCATGGTACAGGATTTGAGCCTACGCGTTTCAGGTGCTGGACGCACCCTTAATCATGGCATAAATACAAGTGCAAAAGAATTGACAATATATACCCGGACCAACATGACGTAGTCAGTGTGTTTCCGGTGAACGCCCTCGTATTTAGTTAACCCTAAAATTACCAACATATAAAATAAAATAAATACATATCGTTATTACTGAAACCTCTAAGCATGTATTCCTATAGGAAAGACAATCTTAATACGACCATTAGTTTAGAGATAAAACGAGAATCGAATGCTAGATCGAGTATCAAATTGTCACGTGATACTGAGATATCACGTGATCATTCAATCGTGACGTGAGAGAATCCCATGGCAACAGGCTGAGCGTCATGGCACACCAGCTCTTCGTGGCGGCGCAACAAGACAAAGGTATGTGAGTTGGACCCGATGTATAGTATATAATTTGTGCTGTGTGTGGCGCAACGAGACAAAGGTATGTGAGTTGAACTAGATGTATAGTATATGATTTAAGAAACTATGCTGTTGATGGAAGGGGGGGAAAAGAGGTCTATATTCAATAATGGAATAAGAATTCGTGTTTATAATTTAAACCTCTGGGCACTCTTGTGTCTAAGGATAAGATCCAAAAGGCTTCCCTGTCTCTTAGTGCTTTGAGTCTGTCTCCCCCTCTTACTGATCCTTGGACTTGTTCAATGGCATATGTTTCAAGACTTGATGTACTACCTTGATGTTTTTCTAGAAAGTGTCTGACCGCCCCAGATATATTTTTCTTAGAGAAATCTTTCTTATTGATGTCTCTGAGGTGCTCAGTAAATCTTTCCTTAAATTTTCTGATAGTACACCCTATGTACATCACGTTGCAAATGTTGCATCTAATGATATATATAATGTATTTACTGTTGCAGTTAAGGTGTTTTTTGATGTAAAACATCGAGGAACTGTCCGTATTTGTAAATGTTCTCGTGTTTTTTACATAACCACATGTTATACACGGATAGGTTCCACATTTATAGAAACCCTTGGTGTTGAGCCATGTATGGGTTCTATTTTTGAACGGGTCACGTACCATACTAGGAGATATATGATTGCCTAGTGTCGGTGATCTCCTTGACACAACCTTGCATCCTTGTTGCAAAATATTGGCCAATTTTTCATCTTCCATCAAAATCGGTAGATTCTTTTCTATGATGTGCTTAATTTGAAAATATTGGTTGCTAAACTGCAATGTCACATAGGGGATGTCAGAGGGTGTATCAGGTGGAGTGACTGTGGGTTTGCTGTATAGAAGTTGTTTGCGGTTTCTATTGTTTGCTATGTCTCTGGCTCTACCCAGCATCCAACCAGGATAGTTTCTCTTTTTCAATCTACATATAATGTTGTCAGCTTCTGTGTCATAATTGTGGGTGGTACTACAGTTTCTTCTGGCTCTAATAAGTTCACCGACTGGAATGCCCTTAATGGTGTGTAATGGATGGGAACTCTGAGCATGGAGTATGGTGTTGCCAGACGTCTTTTTGCGGTGTGTACGTGTCTCAATGTTACCCCCCTTACCAATGGTCAGATGTAAGTCCAAAAAAACCATCTCTTCTCTGCTAACACAGTGAGTAAACTGTAGATTGAATGGATTGTTATTGATATACTCAGTAAACACTGGTATGGCAGACACATCGCCCCCCCAAACGATCAGGAGGTCGTCGATGTATCTGCCATACCAGTGCACCGAGTCTAGAAAAGGATTGTTGTCGGAATAAATATATCTCTCCTCCCAGTAAGCCATAACCAAGTTAGCCAGCGAAGGGGAATATTTGGCTCCCATTGAAACCCCACAGGTCTGTAAATAATAAGAATTATTAAAGGAAAAGAAATTATGTGTCATGAGATACCATGTCAATTCCTTGATGATTAATTTGTGATTGGATTCATATGACGTGTATCTATCCAAGTGATGATTTAAAGCCTCCATAGCCACCAAGTGGGGAATGCTGGTATATAGAGAAACAACGTCGCATCCCACCCAGGAAAATTCTGGGGACCATTCTATCGTATCCATTGATCTTAAGATATCCCTTGTATCCTGAATGTATCCTGGTATTCTTTTAACCAGTGGTTGGAGTTGTAAATCCAACCATTCACAAGCGTGTTCGTTCAGGGATCCTATGCCCGATATAATTGGGCGCATAGGGGGGGGGTTGGTTCTTTTATGTACCTTGGGGAGGGCATGTAGGATGGGCATAATGGGATGAGAAACTTCCAGAAATTCTCTTTCTTTAGGAGAAAACACACCCAAACCGACCCCATCCACCAAAATTTGCATTAACAACTTAGAATACGTTTTAGTGGGATCCCCCGACAATTTGGTATAAGATGCTTGGTCTCCCAGCAAATTGGAGACTTGGTTTGTATACATTTCCAAGTCCATCACGACCACACAGCCTCCCTTATCTGCCATTTTTATGACACGGGACGTGTCCTCCTCAAGTTCTTTTAGGGCCGAGCGCTGTTTGTGGTTGAGATTGGACCTGATTTTGGAGTTGCTGGAGGAGCAAGCATCGTGCAATTTTTTTAGGTCTCGTTCGATGACCTCCTGATATCGGTCCATAGATAAAGTCCTGGACTGGACGGGATAGAACTGGGGATTAGGAATATTTAATTTTTTTATATTTTGATATTCAATTTTTTGACCCCGTTCATCCAGTTCGGCCAAGGCCAGTATGGACAACTGTTCCGAAAATTTGAAACCTGTGAACATGTTATCCTGGATAGGAGCAACAGATGTTCTTGGTTCATGATTTGAAACAATGTCCTGTTCAGATGCAAGAAAATGTCTTTTTACTGTGAGTCCCCTAATAAATTTGTTTACATCTTTCAGTGTGCTAAACAAGTCGAAGTCTCTACTAGGAGAGAAACTAAGTCCAAGAGATAGCACATTAATCTGGTTTTCTGTGAGGGGTTTACTGGAAAGATTCAAGACATCTATTTCTTCTTTGTGTTTGCAGTCTGTTGGCTGCGAAGTGACCATTGTGGTGGTGGGGGTGGATGTTTTATTTTTGCTTCGTCCCCGTCTCGTCCGTTTTTTGGAGTTTTCTTATTATTTTTCGATTTATTGTAATATGCGGTTTGAGACGTAACATTTTGGCTTGAATTGTCCATATCTGATAGATCGTCATTATAATCAGAAGTGTCTCCATCTGACGACTTATGAAACTTATTGTTGAAAACGAGGAAATCAAAATGAAAGAACTTCAAGAACAAATCGAACAGCTGAAAATGTCACTCCAGATGCAAGTAACAACTGAAACTATGGAAGACCTTAGTAATAAAATTCAAGAAAAACTTAGTAAACTGGAGGAAGACATTATGACAACAAAGAAAGAGAAATATCAAAGAGATTGCTACGACTACTCCCACAACCAGGTGTACGAATGGGGAAGACGTGATTATAACAAAACTACACCAAGATCAATACTCAAGAAAAATAGAAGGTACAACAAGCCCAGAAGTGTTCCCAAAGTTAATTTTTTGTCGTCAGATGGAGACACTTCTGATTATAATGACGATCTATCAGATATGGACAATTCAAGCCAAAATGTTACGTCTCAAACCGCATATTACAATAAATCGAAAAATAATAAGAAAACTCCAAAAAACGGACGAGACGGGGACGAAGCAAAAATAAAACATCCACCCCCACCACCACAATGGTCACTTCGCAGCCAACAGACTGCAAACACAAAGAAGAAATAGATGTCTTGAATCTTTCCAGTAAACCCCTCACAGAAAACCAGATTAATGTGCTATCTCTTGGACTTAGTTTCTCTCCTAGTAGAGACTTCGACTTGTTTAGCACACTGAAAGATGTAAACAAATTTATTAGGGGACTCACAGTAAAAAGACATTTTCTTGCATCTGAACAGGACATTGTTTCAAATCATGAACCAAGAACATCTGTTGCTCCTATCCAGGATAACATGTTCACAGGTTTCAAATTTTCGGAACAGTTGTCCATACTGGCCTTGGCCGAACTGGATGAACGGGGTCAAAAAATTGAATATCAAAATATAAAAAAATTAAATATTCCTAATCCCCAGTTCTATCCCGTCCAGTCCAGGACTTTATCTATGGACCGATATCAGGAGGTCATCGAACGAGACCTAAAAAAATTGCACGATGCTTGCTCCTCCAGCAACTCCAAAATCAGGTCCAATCTCAACCACAAACAGCGCTCGGCCCTAAAAGAACTTGAGGAGGACACGTCCCGTGTCATAAAAATGGCAGATAAGGGAGGCTGTGTGGTCGTGATGGACTTGGAAATGTATACAAACCAAGTCTCCAATTTGCTGGGAGACCAAGCATCTTATACCAAATTGTCGGGGGATCCCACTAAAACGTATTCTAAGTTGTTAATGCAAATTTTGGTGGATGGGGTCGGTTTGGGTGTGTTTTCTCCTAAAGAAAGAGAATTTCTGGAAGTTTCTCATCCCATTATGCCCATCCTACATGCCCTCCCCAAGGTACATAAAAGAACCAACCCCCCCCCTATGCGCCCAATTATATCGGGCATAGGATCCCTGAACGAACACGCTTGTGAATGGTTGGATTTACAACTCCAACCACTGGTTAAAAGAATACCAGGATACATTCAGGATACAACGGATATCTTAAGATCAATGGATACGATAGAATGGTCCCCAGAATTTTCCTGGGTGGGATGCGACGTTGTTTCTCTATATACCAGCATTCCCCACTTGGTGGCTATGGAGGCTTTAAATCATCACTTGGATAGATACACGTCATATGAATCCAATCACAAATTAATCATCAAGGAATTGACATGGTATCTCATGACACATAATTTCTTTTCCTTTAATAATTCTTATTATTTACAGACCTGTGGGGTTTCAATGGGAGCCAAATATTCCCCTTCGCTGGCTAACTTGGTTATGGCTTACTGGGAGGAGAGATATATTTATTCCGACAACAATCCTTTTCTAGACTCGGTGCACTGGTATGGCAGATACATCGACGACCTCCTGATCGTTTGGGGGGGCGATGTGTCTGCCATACCAGTGTTTACTGAGTATATCAATAACAATCCATTCAATCTACAGTTTACTCACTGTGTTAGCAGAGAAGAGATGGTTTTTTTGGACTTACATCTGACCATTGGTAAGGGGGGTAACATTGAGACACGTACACACCGCAAAAAGACGTCTGGCAACACCATACTCCATGCTCAGAGTTCCCATCCATTACACACCATTAAGGGCATTCCAGTCGGTGAACTTATTAGAGCCAGAAGAAACTGTAGTACCACCCACAATTATGACACAGAAGCTGACAACATTATATGTAGATTGAAAAAGAGAAACTATCCTGGTTGGATGCTGGGTAGAGCCAGAGACATAGCAAACAATAGAAACCGCAAACAACTTCTATACAGCAAACCCACAGTCACTCCACCTGATACACCCTCTGACATCCCCTATGTGACATTGCAGTTTAGCAACCAATATTTTCAAATTAAGCACATCATAGAAAAGAATCTACCGATTTTGATGGAAGATGAAAAATTGGCCAATATTTTGCAACAAGGATGCAAGGTTGTGTCAAGGAGATCACCGACACTAGGCAATCATATATCTCCTAGTATGGTACGTGACCCGTTCAAAAATAGAACCCATACATGGCTCAACACCAAGGGTTTCTATAAATGTGGAACCTATCCGTGTATAACATGTGGTTATGTAAAAAACACGAGAACATTTACAAATACGGACAGTTCCTCGATGTTTTACATCAAAAAACACCTTAACTGCAACAGTAAATACATTATATATATCATTAGATGCAACATTTGCAACGTGATGTACATAGGGTGTACTATCAGAAAATTTAAGGAAAGATTTACTGAGCACCTCAGAGACATCAATAAGAAAGATTTCTCTAAGAAAAATATATCTGGGGCGGTCAGACACTTTCTAGAAAAACATCAAGGTAGTACATCAAGTCTTGAAACATATGCCATTGAACAAGTCCAAGGATCAGTAAGAGGGGGAGACAGACTCAAAGCACTAAGAGACAGGGAAGCCTTTTGGATCTTATCCTTAGACACAAGAGTGCCCAGAGGTTTAAATTATAAACACGAATTCTTATTCCATTATTGAATATAGACCTCTTTTCCCCCCCTTCCATCAACAGCATAGTTTCTTAAATCATATACTATACATCTAGTTCAACTCACATACCTTTGTCTCGTTGCGCCACACACAGCACAAATTATATACTATACATCGGGTCCAACTCACATACCTTTGTCTTGTTGCGCCGCCACGAAGAGCTGGTGTGCCATGACGCTCAGCCTGTTGCCATGGGATTCTCTCACGTCACGATTGAATGATCACGTGATATCTCAGTATCACGTGACAATTTGATACTCGATCTAGCATTCGATTCTCGTTTTATCTCTAAACTAATGGTCGTATTAAGATTGTCTTTCCTATAGGAATACATGCTTAGAGGTTTCAGTAATAACGATATGTATTTATTTTATTTTATATGTTGGTAATTTTAGGGTTAACTAAATACGAGGGCGTTCACCGGAAACACACTGACTACGTCATGTTGGTCCGGGTATATATTGTCAATTCTTTTGCACTTGTATTTATGCCATGATTAAGGGTGCGTCCAGCACCTGAAACGCGTAGGCTCAAATCCTGTACCATGCCATAACCGGTGTTGCCAATGGGTTGTCATTTTTTCATTTTTTAATATAAAGAAAATAAAGACTTGAACAAGATTTTAAATGAGCCACGCCGGTGCCGGAGTGAATTTGTTTCTTTTTCCTATGTGATCTCCTGTATATAATGATATATGTACAGCCGGTATAACCTGGGGATCTCCTGTATATAATGATATATGTACAGCCGGTATAACCTGGGGATCTCCTGTATATAATGATATATGTACAGCCGGTATAACCTGGGGATCTCCTGTATATAATGATATATGTACAGCCGGTATAACCTGGGGATCTCCTGTATATAATGATATATGTACAGCCGGTATAACCTGGGGATCTCCTGTATATAATGATATATGTACAGCCGGTATAACCTGGGGATCTCCTGTATATAATGATATATGTACAGCCGGTATAACCTGGGGATCTCCTGTATATAATGATATATGTACAGCCGGTATAACCTGGGGATCTCCTGTATATAATGATATATGTACAGCCGGTATAACCTGGGGATCTCCTGTATATAATGATATATGTGCAGCCGGTATAACCTGGGGATCTCCTGTATATAATGATATATGTACAGCCGGTATAACCTGGGGATCTCCTGTATATAGTGATATATGTACAGTCGGTATAACCTGGGGATCTCCTGTATATAATGATATATGTGCAGCTGGTATAACCTGGGGATCTCCTGTATATAATGATATATGTACAGCCGGTATAACCTGGGGATTTCCTGTATATAATGATATATGTACAGCCGGTATAACCTGGGGATCTCCTGTATATAATGATATATGTACAGCCGGTATAACCTGGGGATCCCCTGTATATAATGATATATGTACAGCCGGTATAACCTGGGTATCTCCTGTATATAATGATATATGTACAGCCGGTATAACCTGGGGATCTCCTGTATATAATGATATATGTACAGCCGGTATAACCCGGGGACCTCCTGTATATAATGATATATGTACAGCCGGTATAACCTGGGGATGTCCTGTATATAATGATATATGTACAGCCGGTATAACCTGGGGATCTCCTGTATATAATGATATATGTACAGCCGGTATAACCTGGGGATCTCCTGTATATAATGATATATGTACAGCCGGTATAACCTGGGGATCTCCTGTATATAATGATATATGTACAGCCGCTATAACCTGGGGATCTCCTGTATATAATGATATATGTACAGCCGCTATAACGTGGGGATCTCCTGTATATAATGATATATGTACAGCCGGTATAACCTGGGGGTCTCCTGTATATAATGATATATGTACAGCTGGTATAACCTGGGGATCTCCTGTATATAATGATATATGTGCAGCTGGTATAACCTGGGGATCTCCTGTATATAATGATATATGTGCAGCTGGTATAACCTGCTATGAATCTACATCCTGTGAGGGATGATGTGACGTGATATTTGGGAGTTGTGTCCTCTGGGAGAAGGTTTGGCCTCATGTTCTCTTGCCCTTTCACCTCTTGTCTTATCCCAGTTCTCGGGGGAGCGCGCTCCGTGTTTATTATTTGGTCTCAGCAGAACATCTGGAGACATCTGCCTCATCTAATGTTCTTCAGGGATTATGTCCAGCGCTCAGGGTCATTCTGCGCCTTGTGTGGGAAAATGAGCGACTCCTGCAGCAGCAGATCGTCCAGAAGGGCGACGGAGTGAAACCTGCAGCTTCTGTACACAACTTCCTAACGAGCCGTGTGAGGCCGGGAGACAGAGAGGGTGACCCACAGCTGGACGGTTAGAACGTATTCACACAGGTGCGGTTTCTGCACCTCCATCAGAACCGGGTGCGTTTTGTTTACCGTTTGTGGTTTATATCCCTATGGCATCAGTCCTGGTTCCCAGCTTCTGCAGTGAAAATAAAGGGACTGCACATCAGTTTTTGGGTGGACCCATAGGGACTTATTTACTTAGGGTTGCGGATCGCCCTTTCGTCGGACTGTGCGCTGTGAGAGGAGCCGTTCACCATCGGATAGTACGGAGCAGTGAAAAGAGCCGTTCACCATCGGATAGTGCGGAGCAGTGAGAGGATCCGCTCACCATCGGCTAGTGCGGAGCAGTGAGAGGATCCGCTCACCCTCGGCTAGTGCGGAGCAGTGAAAGGAGACGTTCACCATCGGATAGTGCGCAGCAGTGAGAGGATTCGGTTACTTTCAGATAGTGCAGAGTAGTGAGAGGAGCCGTTCACCAACAGTTAGTGCGGAGCAGTGAGAGGAGCCGTTCACCATCGGATAGTGCGGAGCAGTGAGAGGATCCGCTCACCATCGGATAGTGCGGAGCAGTGAGAGGAGCCGTTCACCATCGGATAGTGCGGAGCAGTGAGAGGAGCCGTTCACCAACAGTTAGTGCGGAGCAGTGAGAGGAGCCGTTCACCATCGGATAGTGCGGAGCAGTGAGAGGATCCGCTCACCATCGGATAGTGCGGAGCAGTGAGAGGAGCCGTTCACCATCGGATAGTGCGGAGCAGTGAGAGGAGCCGTTCACCAACAGTTAGTGCGGAGCAGTGAGAGGAGCCGTTCACCATCGGATAGTGCGGAGCAGTGAGAGGAGCCGTTCACCATCGGATAGTGCGGAGCAGTGAGAGGATCCGCTCACCATCGGATAGTGCGGAGCAGTGAGAGGAGCCGTTCACCATCGGATAGTGCGGAGCAGTGAGAGGAGCCGTTCACCAACAGTTAGTGCGGAGCAGTGAGAGGAGCCGTTCACCATCGGATAGTGCGGAGCAGTGAGAGGAGCCGTTCACCATCGCATAGTGCGGAGCAGTGAGAGGAGCCGTTCACCATCGCATAGTGCGGAGCAGTGAGAGGAGCCGTTCACCATCGGATAGTGCGGAGCAGTGAGAGGACCCAGTCACCATCGGATAGTGCGGAGCAGTGAGAGGAGCCGTTCACCATCGGATAGTACGGAGCAGTGAGAGGAGCCGTTCACCATTGGATAGTGCGGAGCAGTGAGAGGAGCCGTTCACCATCGGATAGTACGGAGCAGTGAGAGGAGCCGTTCACCATTGGATAGTGCGGAGCAGTGAGCGAATTCGGTTACCATCGCATAGTGTGGAGCAGTGAGAGGAGCCGGTCACCATTGGATAGTACGGAGCAGTGAGAGGATCCGCTCACCATCGCATAGTGCGGAGCAGTGAGAGGATTCGGTTACTATCAGATAGTGTGGAGCGGTGAGCAGAGTTGGTGTTGGGAGGATAGTGCGGAGTGGTGAGCAGAGTTGGTGTTGGGAGGATAGAGCGGAGCGGTGAGTAGAGTTGGTGTTGGGAGGATAGTGCGGAGCGGTGAGCAGAGTTGGTGTTGGGAGGATAGAGCGGAGCGGTGAGTAGAGTTGGTGTTGGGAGGATAGAGCGGAGCGGTGAGTAGAGTTGGTGTTGGGAGGATAGAGTGGAGCGGTGAGTAGAGTTGGTGTTGGGAGGATAGTGCGGAGCGGTGAGCAGAGTTGGTGTTGGGAGGATAGTGTGGAGCGGTGAGCAGAGTTGGTGTTGGGAGGATAGTGCGGAGTGGTGAGCAGAGTTGGTGTTGGGAGGATAGTGCGGAGCGGTGAGCAGAGTTGGTGTTGGGAGGATAGAGCGGAGCGGTGAGTAGAGTTGGTGTTGGGAGGATAGTGCGGAGCGGTGAGCAGAGTTGGTGTTGGGAGGATAGTGCGGAGCGGTGAGCAGAGTTGGTGTTGGGAGGATAGTGCGGAGCGGTGAGCAGAGTTGGTGTTGGGAGGATAGTGCGGAGCGGTGAGCAGAGTTGGTGTTGGGAGGATAGTGTGGAGCGGTGAGCAGAGTTTGTGTTGGGAGGATAGTGTGGAGCGGTTCGCAGAGTTGGTGTTGGGAGTATAGTGCGGAGCGATAAGAGACGTCGGTCATAGCAGGATTGGGAGTAGATTTTGCTGACTGTCTCCTCCCTATATTGTTTTCTGTCCATTTTCAATAATCTTCTTCTTTTCTCCTCACTATTGCGACAGGACCGGGTAAGTAAATTTGCCCCATAGAGTTGAATAACAGGATGGTTCGGCAGGTGTGGAGGAAAAGCACAGAGGAACATAAGAAAAGGAGAGCTGCTGGGGACAGGTGAGTATGTGGTGTTATTTTTTTTAAATTAATTTGAAACAAGGAAAAGAGGACGAGTGGGGGCCACAATATGGTGGGATAAGAAAGAGGGTCTACAATATGGTGGGATAAGAAAGAGGGTCTACAATATGGTGGGATATGAGAAAGGGCCAACACAGTGAGGGGATAAGAGAGGGGGCCCACATAATGGCGGTATGAGAGGGGAAAAAAATATGAGGCATGGCAGAGGGGGCCCAAATAAAGGGCGTATGAGAGGGGTCCCACAATTTGATTGGTATGAGAAGGGCTACAATATAAGGGGGGGGGGGGGGTGAGAGGAGCCACAATAGGAGCTGGCAGAGGCACTGATGGCTTTGAATAGCTCCTTCCTAATGCTGGACCTTACAGCCATGTTCACAAGATGCGTTTTCTGGGCCTTCCAAAGCGCAATGAAAACACGGCCTAAGAATATACAGGTTATATTTCCATGTAGCAGTAGGTGGTCACCAGAATCTATTTCACTGATGGACCTTAGGCCCCCAGTCCGGGCCTTCCACACACCCCTTGAGTGCACCAGAAAAATCTTCCTGCTCTTGGTGCACCACCGAGCTCCGAGCTTCGTGAATGTGTCGTCCCACATTTACTAATCGTGCAGAGGGCAAGGGTTTTGTGCTGAAATTATTTTGGCATAAACCAATTTTGAGTTTGTGCCAAAATAAATCCATCATAACTGGACATCCACGCTGGGACCTTCCCTATGCTGATAAAAATCACTAGTAAAACAACCACAATGGTGCTGATATTTATTACATCTCACATGTAGAATTATATAATTACCAGTCATCATGTGACTCCTCAATGGTCCCCGAACACACAAGACCTCCTTACTGATCTGTGGCTTCTGGGAGAATAGGGCAAAATATTGGTCACAGGGCAGTTCTGCTTTGTCTGCGGAAGAGTTTCCTGTGTTATAGGAAGGTCTGGGGAAGAGATCCGGTTCTTGTAGGAAGGTCTGGAGAAGAGATCCGGTTCTTGTAGGACGGTCTGGAGAAGAGATCCGGTTCTTGTAGGACGGTCTGGAGAAGAGATCCGGTTCTTGTAGGACAGTCTGGAGAAGAGATACGGTTCTTGTAGGAAGGTCTGGAGAAGAGATCCGGTTCTTGTAGGAAGGTCTGGAGAAGAGATCCGGTTCTTGTAGGAAGGTCTGGGGAAGAGATCTGGTTCTTGTAGGAAGGTCTGAAGAAGAGATCCGGTTCTTGTAGGAAGGTGTGGAGAAGAGATCCGGTTCTTGTAGGAAGGTGTGGAGAAGAGATCTGGTTCTTGTAGGAAGGTGTGGAGAAGAGATCCGGTTCTTGTAGGGAGGTCTGGAGAAGAGATCTGGTTCTTGTAGGAAGGTCTGGGGAAGAGATCTGGTTCTTGTAGGAAGGTCTGAAGAAGAGATCCGGTTCTTGTAGGAAGGTCTGGGGAAGAGATCTGGTTCTTGTAGGAAGGTCTGAAGAAGAGATCCGGTTCTTGTAGGAAGGTCTGAAGAAGAGATCCGGTTCTTGTAGGAAGGTGTGGAGAAGAGATCCGGTTCTTGTAGGAAGGTCTGAAGAAGAGATCCGGTTCTTGTAGGAAGGTCTGGAGAAGAGATCCGGTTCTTGTAGGAAGGTCTGGAGAAGAGATCTGGTTCTTGTAGGAAGGTCTGGGGAAGAGATCCGGTTCTTGTAGGAAGGTCTGAAGAAGAGATCCGGTTCTTGTAGGAAGGTCTGGAGAAGAGATCTGGTTCTTGTAGGAAGGTCTGAAGAAGAGATCCGGTTCTTGTAGGAAGGTCTGGAGAAGAGATCTGGTTCTTGTAGGAAGGTCTGAAGAAGAGATCCGGTTCTTGTAGGAAGGTCTGGAGAAGAGATCCGGTTCTTGTAGGAAGGTCTGGAGAAGAGATCCGGTTCTTGTAGGAAGGTCTGGAGAAGAGATCCGGTTCTTGTAGGAAGGTCTGGAGAAGAGATCCGGTTCTTGTAGGAAGGTCTGGGGAAGAGATCCGGTTCTTTTAGGAAGGTCCAGTGATCACTGTGAGATCTGATCACTGTGAGATCTTCTTTTGGGATATTTTTCACTTTAAAATAAAGTTCTAGAAAAATAAGAGAAGACAAAACAGAAACCATTGAGACAATCGGTACGGTAAGTCAGATATATTGGGGCACATTTACTAAGTATGTGGGAAACGTCACTAAAAGTGCTCTGCCCGTGTGTAACGCTTGGTCTGCCAGATTCATTAAGAAGGTGCGCCAGAAATCATGGATCTGGCGCTTCCCTGCACTGGCCCGACAAAAGGTCACCATCTTTTTTGTGGTGCGCCTTTTACACAGGCAATCTCCATATTAAATAGGGCGCTCGGTCCGACTCAGCACCGGACGCCCCCTAATTTGTGTTGCATGGAGGATAACACAGCTGCACCACGAAAAGGTCACGTGTGACACAAGAGCAGCGCGGACACTTCTTACACCTGTGCAAGGAGTTTTCACCTAAAAGATCCTCCAAAGTCCGGCAGAAATGCGGCGCAGAACCCTTAGTAAATGTTCCCCAATGGCTTCACTAGACAAGAGGCTCATTTACTAAGGGTCCGAACTACGCACTTTCGTCGGGTTTCCCAAATATTTCCGTTCTACGCCGAATTGCCCTGGAATTTTGGCGCATGTGATCGGATTGTGGCGCATTGGCGCCGGCTTTCAAGTGAAAGAAATCGGGGGGGGGGGGGGTGGCCGTCGGACAACCCAACAGATTTGGAAAAAAACGTGGAATTTTAAAAAACGGTTTGGGTTGCGAGATCAGCACTTACATGCACCAGGAAGAAGACCTCAGTGCAGAAGCGACACCTGCTGGATATCGGGCGCACAGACCTTAGTGAATCCCGGCAGACCCGAATCCTCGTCGGACAACGTGCCGCAGGATCGCAACAGAACCGGATAAGTAAGTGTGCCCCATCTTCTTCCTCGTCCACAAGGCACAGGTAAGAGGCGCACAACATGATGAGCAGGGCCCTGGATGTAGACAGCGGCCCAGATTACTGAAGCCCCTGCGCCAGTTTTCTGTCTGACTTGCTTGTACGTGGATTTCTGGACACGTCTTTGTGGTGGCTGAAGGGGAGGTTCCTGTGTCGGATCGGGCATCACATTTATCAAGCAGAGTCCAGCAGAATCGTGTTAGAGCCGCCAGAAATCCTGAATCTGCGGCACATAGTTCACACTGCGCTGGTTCTGATAAATGTGGGTCAGTTTTATCCACGTGTCCACCAGTACCCAGAGAAGGTTTGACGCGTTTCATTTCTGAGAGATTCCTGGAGAACCTGCAGGATTTGTGTCTGTGCTCTATAGAGAGAAGGTCCCGGTTACACGACTGCTGAGAGGCCGGGGGATTCCTGATGGAACGGGGGATATGACCTTCGAAGGATTCATTGATGTTCGGTGGGGATACGGCAGTGTCCCAGGTTCTAGCCTGTCCAGCTGTGTGGAGATGGTCTCCAAGTGATGGGGAAGATGCACAGAATTCTAAATGTAGCCCCACAAAAAGACTTCACAGGGGGTTTCCAAAGTGGCCCCCGCTGTGGTAAGGATTCCTCCCCATACTGGTGATGTGGTGGGGCCCTTTCCTTTATACATGTCCCGGTGAGAGGGCTGGAGGGGGTGGCCCCAGGACTGACCACTCGTTGTGTGTGGTGACTGACCTTCCTACGGAGAGGAAATAATTGTCTTCTTCATCCGATGTGACAATCAGTCTCTAGTGGAGAACAGTCACCTAATCTATTCCATGACTGATCATGTTCTTCTTGTGTCCCATTATTTTATTTATTGAAAACTAATAGTTTGCTATGAGCAATGATCTGCAGACACAAACTGTACACCACCGAGGCCGTATACAACCAACCACCGAGGCCGTATACAGCCACCGAGGCCGTATACAACCACCGACGCCGTATACAACCACTGACGCCATATATCACTGATGCCGTAAACCACCCGCATTTCCCTTCCATACAAATGATATGGGTTCAAGTATTATTATACATAACGCGTTTCACATCCAAACACATCAATGTATGTGAACCACTGCAAGCAGCACAGAGTATTTCAGGTGGTAGCAGTCAGTCCTGCAACACAGAGTATTTCAGGGAGTAGTGGTCAGTCCTGCAGCACAGAGTATTTCAGGTGGTAGCGGTCAGTCCTGCAGCACACAGTATTTCAGGTAGTAGCAGTCAGTCCTGCAGCACACAGTATTTCAGGTAGTAGCAATCAGTCATGCAGCACACAGTGTTTCAGGTAGTAGCCGTCAGTCACGCAAAACACAGTATTTCAGGTTGTAGCAGTCAGTCACGCAAAACACAGTATTTCAGGTGGTAGCGGTCAGTCCTGCAGCACAGAGTATTTCAGGTAGTAGCAATCAGTCCTGCAGCACACAGTATTTCAGGTGGTAGCAGTCAGTCATGCAGCACACTGTATTTCAGGTAGTAGCAGTCAGTCCTGCAGCACAGAGTATTTCAGGTAGTAGCAGTCAGTCATGCAGCACAGAGTATTTCAGTTAGTAGCAATCAGTCCTGCAGCACAGAGTATTTCAGGTAGTAGCGGTCAGTCCTGCAGCACACAGTATTTCAAGTAGTAGCGGTCAGTCCTGCAGCACACAGTATTTCAGGTAGTAGCAGTCAGTCATGCAGCACACAGTGGGGGTCATTTACTAAGGGCCCGATTCGGGTTTTCCCGACGTGTTACCCGAATATTTCCGATTTGCGCCGATAGTACCTGAATTGCCCCGGGTTTTTGGCGCACGCGATCGGAATTTGGCGCATCGGCGCCGGTATGCGCGCAACGGAAATCGGGGGGCGTGGCCGAATGAAAACCCGACGTATTCGGAAAAACCGCCGCATTTTAAAAAAAAAATGTGTCGCGAAAATTTCACTCACCTTCATCCTGGATAGGCCGGTGTATTTCGAGGCATTCCAGCGAACTTCAGCGCAGCAGCGCCACCTGGTGGACGTCGGAGGAACTGCTTTGATGAATCCCGGCCGGACCCGAATCCAGTGCAGAGAACGCGCCGCTGGATCGCGAACGGACCGGGTAAGTAAATCTGCCCCAGTATTTCAGTTAGTAGCAATCAGTCCTGCAGCACACAGTATTTCAGGCAGTAGCGGTTAGTTCTGCAGCACACAGTATTTCAGGTAGTAGCGGTCAGTCCTGCAGCACACAGTATTTCAGGCAGTAGCGGTTAGTTCTGCAGCACACAGTATTTCAGGTAATAGCGGTCAGTCCTGCAGCACACAGTATTTCAGGTAGTAGCGGTCAGTCCTGCAGCACACAGTATTTCAGGTAGTAGCGGTCAGTCTTGCAGCACACAGTATTTCAGGTAGTAGCGGTCAGTCTTGCAGCACACAGTATTTCAGGTAGTAGCGGTCAGTCCTGCAGCACACAGTATTTCAGGTAGTAGCGGTCAGTCATGCACGGGGCAGTCAGTTCTTTGGACGGCTTGTCTGAGCGATTGGGGCGGATTCTCTGGTTAATGGTTTCCAGTCACTGCACAAGAAGAGATAAGAATAGAGTGAGGCCGTGTCACCTGCAGCAGGCAGAGCAGGATGAACGTGTCTTCAGCTGGGGATGATGACTGCGCTGTGATTAGTGCCGGTATGTCATGCATATATATGCTACAGGGAATCGGTACCTACCTCCTACACCATTAACCAATGACAGAACAGGTGAGAAGATGCTTGCGCCCCCTGCAGTTGGCCTGTGGAGCTGCTCGGCCCCGTCTACCACCACATATGATGTCACCGTGTAGACGGACGCTTCCCAATGACCTCACCACTAGATACCGACAATATGACAGCACTGACACAGCCAACGTGTAGCCGCTTCATGTGCAAGACCAAGGATAGCCATGTGACCCTGGGGATCTGCTCCAAGGATAGCCCCGTGACCCTGGGGATCTGCTCCAAGGATAGCCGCGTGACCCTGGGGATCTGCTCCAAGGATAGCCGCGTGACCCTGGGGATCTGCTCCAAGGATAGCCGCGTGACCCTGGGGATCTGCTCCAAGGATAGCCGAATGACCCTGGGGATCTGCTCCAAGGATAGCCATGTGACCCCACTCCAAGGATAGCCGTGTGACCCCGCTCCAAGGATAGCCGCGTGACCCTGGGGATCTGCTCCAAGGATAGCCGCATGACCCTGGGGACCTGCTCCAAGGATAGCCGCATGACCCTGGGGACCTGCTCCAAGGATAGCCGCATGACCCTGGGGACCTGCTCCAAGGATAGCCGCATGATCCTGGGGACCTGCTCCAAGGATAGCCGCATGACCCTGGGGACCTGCTCCAAGGATAGCCGCATGACCCTGGGGACCTGCTCCAAGGATAGCCGCATGACCCTGGGGACCTGCTCCAAGGATAGCCGCATGACCCTGGGGACCTGCTCCAAGGATAGCCGCATGACCCTGGGGACCTGCTCCAAGGAAAGCCGCATGACCCTGGGGACCTGCTCCAAGGATAGCCGCATGACCCTGGGGACCTGCTCCAAGGATAGCCGCATGACCCTGGGGACCTGCTCCAAGAATAGATGCATGACCCTGGGGATCTGCTCCAAGGATAGCCGCATGACCCTGGGGATCTGCTCCAAGGATAGCCGCGTGACCCTGGGGATCTGCTCCAAGGATAGCCGCATGACCCCGCTCCAAGGATAGCCACATGACCCCGCTCCAAGGATAGCCACATGACCCCGCTCCAAGGATAGCCACATGACCCCGCTCCAAGGATAGCCACATGACCCTGGGGACATGTTCCAAGGATAGCCGCATGACCCTGGGGACATGTTCCAAGGATAGCCGCATGACCCTGGGGATCTGCTCCAAGGATAGCAGCATGACCCTGGGGACCTGCTCCAAGGATAGACGCATGACCCTGGGGATCTGCTCAAAGGATAGCCGCACGACCCTGGGGACCTGCTCCAAGGATAGCCATGTGACTCCGCTCCTAGGATAGGACCCTGGGGACCTACTCCAAGGATAGCAATGTGACTCCGCTCCTAGGATAGCCGCATGACCCGGGGGACCTGCTCCAAGGATAGCCACGTGACTCCGTTCCAAGGATAGCCAAGTGATTCTGGGGCCCTGCTCTAAGGATAGCCGCATGCCTCCGGATAGCCATGTGACCCCCAAGGCCTTGCTCCAAGTATATCCAAGAGACCCCGAGGGCTTGCTCCAAGGATAGCCACATGACCCTGGGGACCCACTCCATAGATAGCCGTGTGACCCCGCTCCAAGGATAGCCATGTGACCCAATGACCTAATTTTAAGGATAGCCGCGTGACCCCCCTCCAAGGGAAGGGAGGAAATAAAACCTTCAGTAGAAGCTTAATCCCTCACACTGCTGTGGTCCCGTTACTTCCCCTCCCCCATCCCCTCTGGTCAGCTGACACCCCTATAGCACCACCGTAGTGTGAATGCTATGTATAGCGCTGGCTGAAGGTTACACAACTGTCTGATACAGAATGAGGGGGATGGGATCCACTACAATTATCCGTCACATCACATGATGTGTAACAGGCTCTGCCACAAAATGAAGTATAAAGCAGCAGAGCGATCGGCTTTATCCCGGGGCATTACCCATAAATCCAGGGACCGAGACTCTGGGGATCTTCTGTTATCCACGGCCGCCTACCTTCTAAAATAAACTATTATAATTATGCTAATGAGACAGAAGTGCTCTAACCTCCGTGCGGTAGTTTTACAGGCTGTTATACTGTCTCAACCTAGAAGGGGTCGTGGAGTCACTACGCTCTGTATAGAGGGGGTCGTGTAATCACTACGCTCTGTATAGAGGGGGTCGTGTAATCACTACGCTCTGTATAGAGGGGGTCGTGTAATCACTACGCTCTGTATAGAGGGGGTCGTGTAATCACTACGCTCTGTATAGAGGGGGTCGTGGAATCACTACGCTCTGTATAGAGGGGGTCGTGTAATCACTACGCTCTGTATAGAGGGGGTCGTGGAATCACTACGCTCTGTATAGAGGGGGTCGTGTAATCACTACGCTCTGTATAGAGGGGGTCGTGGAGTCACTACGCTCTGTATAGAGGGGGTCGTGTAATCACTACGCTCTGTATAGAGGGGGTCGTGTAATCACTACGCTCTGTATAGAGGGGGTCGTGTAATCACTACGCTCTGTATAGAGGGGGTCGTGTAATCACTACGCTCTGTATAGAGGGGGTCGTGGAGTCACTACGCTCTGTATAGAGGGGGTCGTGTAATCACTACGCTCTGAATAGAGGGGGTCGTGTAATCACTACGCTCTGTATAGAGGGGGTCGTGGAGTCACTACGCTCTGTATAGAGGGGGTCGTGGAGTCACTACGCTCTGTATAGAGGGGGTCGTGGAGTCACTACGCTCTGTATAGAGGGGGTCGTGTAATCACTACGCTCTGTATAGAGGGGGTCGTGTAATCACTACGCTCTGTATAGAGGGGGTCGTGTAATCACTACGCTCTGTATAGAGGGGGTCGTGTAATCACTACGCTCTGTATAGAGGGGGTCGTGGAGTCACTACGCTCTGTATAGAGGGAGTCGTGTAATCACTACGCTCTGTATAGAGGGGGTCGTGTAATCACTACGCTCTGTATAGAGGGGGTCGTGGAGTCACTACGCTCTGTATAGAGGGGGTCGTGTAATCACTACGCTCTGTATAGAAGGGGTCGTGTAGTCACTACGCTCTGTATAGAGGGGGTCGTGTAATCACTACGCTCTGTATAGAGGGGGTCGTGTAATCACTACGCTCTGTATAGAGGGGGTCGTGTAATCACTACGCTCTGTATAGAGGGGGTCGTGTAATCACTACGCTCTGTATAGAGGGGGTCGTGTAATCACTACGCTCTGTATAGAGGGGGTCGTGGAATCACTACGCTCTGTATAGAGGGGGTCGTGTAATCACTACGCTCTGTATAGAGGGGGTCGTGGAGTCACTACGCTCTGTATAGAGGGGGTCGTGGAATCACTACGCTCTGTATAGAGGGGGTCGTGTAATCACTACGCTCTGTATAGAGGGGGTCGTGTAATCACTATGCTCCGTATAGAAGGGGTCCTGTAATCACTACGCTCTGTATAGAGGGAGTCGTGTAATCACTACGCTCCGTATAGAGGGGGTCGTGTAATCACTACGCTCTGTATAGAGGGGGTCGTGTAATCACTACGCTCTGTATAGAGGGGGTCGTGTAATCACTACGCTCTGTATAGAGGGGGTCGTGGAGTCACTACGCTCTGTATAGAGGGGGTCGTGGAGTCACTACGCTCTGTATAGAGGGGGTCGTGGAGTCACTACGCTCTGTATAGAGGGGGTCGTGGAGTCACTACGCTCTGTATAGAGGGGGTCGTGGAGTCACTACGCTCTGTATAGAGGGGGTCGTGTAATCACTACGCTCTGTATAGAGGGGGTCGTGTAATCACTACGCTCTGTATAGAGGGGGTCGTGTAATCACTACGCTCTGTATAGAGGGGGTCGTGGAATCACTACGCTCTGTATAGAGGGGGTCGTGTAATCACTACGCTCTGTATAGAGGGGGTCGTGTAATCACTATGCTCCGTATAGAAGGGGTCCTGTAATCACTACGCTCTGTATAGAGGGAGTCGTGTAATCACTACGCTCCGTATAGAGGGGGTCGTGTAATCACTACGCTCTGTATAGAGGGGGTCGTGTAATCACTACGCTCTGTATAGAGGGGGTCGTGTAATCACTACGCTCCGTATAGAAGGGGTCCTGTAATCACTACGCTCTGTATAGAGGGAGTCGTGTAATCACTACGCTCCGTATAGAGGGGGTCGTGTAATCACTACGCTCTGTATAGAGGGGGTCGTGTAATCACTACGCTCTGTATAGAGGGGGTCGTGGAATCACTACGCTCTGTATAGAGGGGGTCGTGTAATCACTACGCTCTGTATAGAGGGGGTCGTGTAATCACTACGCTCTGTATAGAGGGGGTCGTGGAGTCACTACGCTCTGTATAGAGGGGGTCTTGGAGTCACTACGCTCTGTATAGAGGGGGTCGTGTAATCACTACGCTCTGTATAGAGGGGGTCGTGGAGTCACTACGCTCTGTATAGAGGGGGTCGTGTAATCACTACGCTCTGTATAGAGGGGGTCGTGTAATCACTGCGCTCTGTATAGAGGGGGTCGTGTAATCACTACGCTCTGTATAGAGGGGGTCGTGTAATCACTACGCTCTGTATAGAGGGGGTCGTGGAGTCACTACGCTCTGTATAGAGGGGGTCGTGGAATCACTACGCTCTGTATAGAGGGGGTCGTGGAGTCACTACGCTCTGTATAGAGGGGGTCGTGGAGTCACTACGCTCTGTATAGAGGGGGTCGTGTAATCACTACGCTCTGTATAGAGGGGGTCGTGGAGTCACTACGCTCTGTATAGAGGGGGTCGTGTAATCACTACGCTCTGTATAGAGGGGGTCGTGTAATCACTACGCTCTGTATAGAGGGGGTCGTGGAATCACTACGCTCTGTATAGAGGGGGTCGTGGAGTCACTACGCTCTGTATAGAGGGGGTCGTGTAATCACTACGCTCTGTATAGAGGGGGTCGTGGAGTCACTACGCTCTGTATAGAGGGGGTCGTGTAATCACTACGCTCTGTATAGAGGGGGTCGTGTAATCACTACACTCTGTATAGAGGGGGTCGTGTAATCACTACGCTCTGTATAGAGGGGGTCGTGGAGTCACTACGCTCTGTATAGAGGGGGTCGTGTAATCACTACGCTCTGTATAGAGGGGGTCGTGTAATCACTACGCTCTGTATAGAGGGGGTCGTGTAATCACTACGCTCTGTATAGAGGGGGTCGTGTAATCACTACGCTCTGTATAGAGGGGGTCGTGGAGTCACTACGCTCTGTATAGAGGGGGTCGTGGAATCACTACGCTCTGTATAGAGGGGGTCGTGTAATCACTACGCTCTGTATAGAGGGGGTCGTGTAATCACTACGCTCTGTATAGAGGGGGTCGTGTAATCACTACGCTCTGTATAGAGGGGGTCGTGTAATCACTACGCTCTGTATAGAGGGGGTCGTGGAGTCACTACGCTCTGTATAGAAGGGGTCGTGTAATCACTACGCTCTGTATAGAGGGGGTCGTGGAGTCACTACGCTCTGTATAGAAGGGGTCGTGTAATCACTACGCTCTGTATAGAGGGGGTCGTGTAATCACTACGCTCTGTATAGAGGGGGTCCTGTAATCACTACGCTCTGTATAGAGGGGGTCGTGGAATCACTACGCTCTGTATAGAGGGGGTCGTGTAATCACTACGCTCTGTATAGAGGGGGTCGTGGAATCACTACGCTCTGTATAGAGGGGGTTGTGGAATCACTACGCTCTGTATAGAGGGGGTCGTGTAATCACTACGCTCTGTATAGAGGGGGTCGTGGAGTCACTACGCTCTGTATAGAGGGGGTCGTGGAGTCACTACGCTCTGTATAGAAGGGGTCGTGTAATCACTACGCTCTGTATAGAGGGGGTCGTGTAATCACTACGCTCTGTATAGAGGGGGTCGTGGAATCACTACGCTCTGTATAGAGGGGGTCGTGTAATCACTACGCTCTGTATAGAGGGGGTCGTGTAATCACTACGCTCTGTATAGAGGGGGTCGTGTAATCACTACGCTCTGTATAGAGGGGGTCGTGTAATCACTACGCTCTGTATAGAGGGGGTCGTGTAATCACTACGCTCTGTATAGAGGGGGTCGTGGAATCACTACGCTCTGTATAGAGGGGGTCGTGGAGTCACTACGCTCTGTATAGAGGGGGTCGTGTAATCACTACGCTCTGTATAGAGGGGGTCGTGTAATCACTACGCTCTGTATAGAGGGGGTCGTGTAATCACTACGCTCTGTATAGAGGGGGTCGTGGAGTCACTACGCTCTGTATAGAGGGGGTCGTGGAATCACTACGCTCTGTATAGAGGGGGTCGTGTAATCACTACGCTCTGTATAGAGGGGGTCGTGTAATCACTACGCTCTGTATAGAGGGGGTCGTGTAATCACTACGCTCTGTATAGAGGGGGTCGTGTAATCACTACGCTCTGTATAGAGGGGGTCGTGTAATCACTACGCTCTGTATAGAGGGGGTCGTGTAATCACTACGCTCTGTATAGAGGGGGTCGTGTAATCACTACGCTCTGTATAGAGGGGGTCGTGTAATCACTACGCTCTGTATAGAGGGGGTCGTGTAATCACTACGCTCTGTATAGAGGGGGTCGTGTAATCACTACGCTCTGTATAGAGGGGGTCGTGGAGTCACTACGCTCTGTATAGAGGGGGTCGTGTAATCACTACGCTCTGTATAGAGGGGGTCGTGGAATCACTACGCTCTGTATAGAGGGGGTCGTGTAATCACTACGCTCTGTATAGAGGGGGTCGTGTAATCACTACGCTCTGTATAGAGGGGGTCGTGGAGTCACTACGCTCTGTATAGAAGGGGTCGTGGAATCACTACGCTCTGTATAGAGGGGGTCGTGTAATCACTACGCTCTGTATAGAGGGGGTCGTGTAATCACTACGCTCTGTATAGAGGGGGTCGTGTAATCACTACGCTCTGTATAGAGGGGGTCGTGTAATCACTACGCTCTGTATAGAAGGGGTCGTGTAATCACTACGCTCTGTATAGAGGGGGTCGTGTAATCACTACGCTCTGTATAGAGGGGGTCGTGGAGTCACTACGCTCTGTATAGAGGGGGTCGTGTAATCACTACGCTCTGTATAGAAGGGGTCGTGTAATCACTACGCTCTGTATAGAGGGGGTCGTGTAATCACTACGCTCTGTATAGAGGGGGTCGTGTAATCACTACGCTCTGTATAGAGGGGGTCGTGTAATCACTACGCTCTGTATAGAGGGGGTCGTGTAATCACTACGCTCTGTATAGAAGGGGTCGTGTAATCACTACGCTCTGTATAGAGGGGGTCGTGTAATCACTACGCTCTGTATAGAGGGGGTCGTGTAATCACTACGCTCTGTATAGAGGGGGTCGTGTAATCACTACGCTCTGTATAGAGGGGGTCGTGTAATCACTACGCTCTGTATAGAGGGGGTCGTGTAATCACTACGCTCTGTATAGAGGGGGTCGTGTAATCACTACGCTCTGTATAGAGGGGGTCGTGTAATCACTACGCTCTGTATAGAGGGGGTCGTGTAATCACTACGCTCTGTATAGAGGGGGTCGTGGAGTCACTACGCTCTGTATAGAGGGGGTCTTGGAGTCACTACGCTCTGTATAGAGGGGGTCGTGTAATCACTACGCTCTGTATAGAGGGGGTCGTGTAATCACTACGCTCTGTATAGAGGGGGTCGTGTAATCACTACGCTCTGTATAGAGGGGGTCGTGGAATCACTACGCTCTGTATAGAGGGGGTCGTGTAATCACTACGCTCTGTATAGAGGGGGTCGTGGAGTCACTACGCTCTGTATAGAGGGGGTCGTGGAGTCACTACGCTCTGTATAGAGGGGGTCGTGTAATCACTACGCTCTGTATAGAGGGGGTCGTGTAATCACTACGCTCTGTATAGAGGGGGTCGTGTAATCACTACGCTCTGTATAGAGGGGGTCGTGGAATCACTACGCTCTGTATAGAGGGGGTCGTGTAATCACTACGCTCTGTATAGAGGGGGTCGTGTAATCACTACGCTCTGTATAGAGGGGGTCGTGTAATCACTACGCTCTGTATAGAGGGGGTCGTGTAATCACTACGCTCTGTATAGAGGGGGTCGTGTAATCACTACGCTCTGTATAGAGGGGGTCGTGTAATCACTACGCTCTGTATAGAGGGGGTCGTGTAATCACTACGCTCTGTATAGAAGGGGTCGTGTAATCACTACGCTCTGTATAGAGGGGGTCGTGGAGTCACTACGCTCTGTATAGAAGGGGTCGTGGAATCGCTCTGTTCTGTATATAAGGGGTCGCAAAAGAGTCAACTTCTTTCAGTGTTTTTGGAAGTTTAGTGCCCTCTGCTGGCTGCTTCTGAGTGCTGCCGCTCTGACATGAAGTCCTCGGCTTGTACGATACCATCCTGTATTCATACCTTCTACCTAACTTTTTTGCGACAGAATGAGGGGGAAAAAGCCCCTCCCCTTTTACTAAAACCACGCCTATTATCCCACCCACAAGCATAATATAATATTGACCTTGATGTTCCCCACATAGTACAATGCCCCTTACTTTGGCCACCCCCTCATGGACCTGTTTAATACCCCATAATGCAACTATGCAACATATAAAACCCCTCTTCAATTTTATCTTCCCTTCACATTTGGTTTTGCACTTTTAATGCATCTCCCCAGTTACATAAATACTATCTGTCCTTCAGCCTCCCCCTGTGGCCGCCGTCCTTCAGCCTCCCCCTGTGGCCGCCGTCCTTCAGCCTCCCCCTGTGGCCGCCGTCCTTCAGCCTCCCCCTGTGGCCGCCGTCCTTCAGCCTCCCCCTGTGGCCGCCGTCCTTCAGCCTCCCCCTGTGGCCGCCGTCCTTCAGCCTCCCCCTGTGGCCGCCGTCCTTCAGCCTCCCCCTGTGGCCGCCGTCCTTCAGCCTCCCCCTGTGGCCGCCGTCCTTCAGCCTCCCCCTGTGGCCGCCGTCCTTCAGCCTCCTCCTGTCCCCCAGCCCCCCTGTCCTTGAGCTTCCTCCTCCTCTCTAGCCTCCTCCTCCTATCCCCAGGCACCTCCTTTCCTCCAGCCCCCTTGTCCTCTATCCGCCTCCTGTCCTCCAGCATCCTCCTCCTGTCCCCAGCCTCCAGACTCCTCCTTTTCCCCAGGCTCCTCCTTCAGCCCTCCTGTCCTCTATCCTCTTTCTGTCCCCCAGCATCCTCTTATTGTGACCTCCTGTCTCCTGTTATTAAACAAAAAACCCAGTTTCTTACCTTAACTCGTTCCCCCATTGCAGTCACTTCTTCTCCCGGGCTCCGACTGGATGGGGCGGGGCCAGCCGAGGGGCGGAGCTAACTCATCACACGACTCCTTTAGACATCATGCAATGATTCGGCTG
Source organism: Engystomops pustulosus (assembly GCF_040894005.1). Taxonomy (NCBI): domain Eukaryota; kingdom Metazoa; phylum Chordata; class Amphibia; order Anura; family Leptodactylidae; genus Engystomops; species Engystomops pustulosus. The sequence goes on along the minus strand of NW_027285036.1, from coordinate 33,252 downwards.
CCCTGCATGTAGCTCTAATGTACAGAACCAGGAGGAAGAAGGGGGAACACCAGACATTCTCCTAGCCGCCCGTGACGGTGGGACAGAGCCCAAAAAACAGGACCGTCCCGTTGAATCAGGGACAATTGGGAGGTATAATGTATGTATGGAATATGGTGAATGTACAGAAGAGGCCATAAGGTGCGCAAAGTTATGAGCCTCACAGGATCCCCACCAGTCTCTGTGCCCTCTAGAGAAGCTTCCACAGCTATAATGGTCAGAGGATGCGGGTGTATGTGACTGGGGGCTGTGACACTGCCATAAGGGTAGAGCAGCCGTCCAGAGAACCATCGCCCTAACACAGAGTACAAGGTCACCTGACAGTCACGGCCGCTGCATCAGGAAGCCGCGCCTATATGAAGAGTAATTGTTCCCAAACTCCTCCAGGGCTTCGGGTTCACTGGATGAAAAAAAATTACAAGGTCATCAGGAGAGGCACTACTGCCATAACACCACCATCCACCATTATGTATGCCACCGGCAGCATGGGAGACAGTACACGCCACCGGGGTGCATGCCACCGGCAGCATGGGGGACACTACAGGCCACCGGGGTGCATGCCACCGGCAGCATGGGGGACAGTACAGGCCACCGGGGTGTATACCACTGGCAGCATGGGGGACACTACAGGCCACCAGGGTGCATGCCACCGGCAGCATGGGGGACAGTACAGGCCACCGGGGTGTATACCACTGGCAGCATGGGGGACACTACAGGCCACCAGGGTGCATGCCACCGGCAGCATGGGGGACAGTACAGGCCACCGAGGTGTATACCACTGGCAGCATGGGGGACAGTACAGGCCACCAGGGTGCATGCCACCGGCAGCATGGGGGACAGTACAGGCCACCGGGGTGTATACCACTAGCCTCAAAATCTGTGGGGGTGAGAGATGAAATGTACACTTCCTGTTCTAGAGAGAACATTTCCCATCAGCCGGATCGCTAACAGCACATGTAGGAAATGTACCACGTATATCCATAAAACACAGGATCCACCATATCTAATGGGTAATGTCACAGCTCTCTCCTGTCTGCACAGGTCACAGAGCATGCCCACTACACTCTCCCATAGAAGTCTGGGACACAACCAGGACTACAAACATAGCCACCAGGACACATGGGAGACACACAGGACTATGATGAGAGCCACCAGGACACATTGGAGACACCCAGGACTATGATGAGAGCCACCAGGACACATTGGAGACACCCAGGACTATGATGAGAGCCACCAGGACACATTGGAGACACCCAGGACTATGATGAGAGCCACCAGGACACATTGGGGACACTCAGTACTACAAACAAAGCCACCAGGACACATTGGAGACATAAAGGGCGACAAACATAGAACCTACAGGTCATATGGGAGATACCCGGGAAGTAGAGTAGAGCGAAGACAAGACAAGACAAGTGTAACAAATACTCTAAACTTCAGGAGGGCAAATTTTCAGCAGCTAAAGGAGGACCTTATAGGCATAAACTTGGATAATGTTCTCAAAAACAAAAGCACTACTTTTTCCCTAATATTCTAAAAAACGCCTGTGAGAAACACAAACCATACGGGAAAAGCATAAGAGACACAAGAAAACGCCAATGTGGTGACTCGACTTGTGAGGAAAGCAATAAGCGAGAAAGATAAGGAGTGTAAGGTGCTAAAACATGAAGGCAGCGATGAGGCGTTACAGGATTATAGAGAAATATTGCCAAGGAGAGCAAATTTAATCTCAAATTATTTTTCAAGTATTTGAATGAAAAGAAACTAAAAACTGGCCCTCTGAGAAATAACATGGGGGTCCTGGTGGAAGGAGATGAGGAAAGGGCCAATCTACTGAATGTCGCCTTCTCGACTGTCTTTACCCTGGAAAATCCCCTGGTGGAAGACACAATGAGGAATGATGTAAATTCTCTTTGGAATGTCAAGTTTACCCAGGAAAAGGTACAGCGCCGCCTCAAAACCACTATGATGGATAAATCACCGGGGCAGGATGGCATGTACCCCCGGGTTCTGCATGAACTATGTACCGTGATAGACAGACCGTTATTTTTAATATTTGAAGATTCCCTGAGGACTGGCTATGTTCCACAGGACTGGCGCAACATAGACAGGGGGCATCTTCTACACCTAGAGGAGAGGAGGTTCTACCATCACCATAGACAGGGGGCATCTTCTACACCTAGAGGAGAGGAGGTTCTACCATCACCATAGACAGGGAGCATCCTCTACACCTAGAGGAGAGGAGGTTCTACCATCACCATAGACAGGGGACATCCTCTACACCTAGAGGAGAGGAGGTTCTACCATCACCATAGACAGGGGGCATCCTCTACACCTAGAGGAGAGGAGGTTCTACCATCACCATAGACAGGGGGCATCCTCCTCACCTAGAGGAGAGGAGGTTCTATCATCACCATAGACAGGGGACATCCTCTACACCTAGAGGAGAGGAGGTTCTACCATCACCATAGACAGGGGCATCCTCTACACCTAGAGGAGAGGAGGTTCTATCATCACCATAGACAGGGGGCATCCTCTACACCTAGAAGAGAGGAGGTTCTACCATCACCCTAGACAGGGGGCATCCTCTACACCTAGAGGAGAGGAGGTTCTACCATCACCATAGACAGGGAGAAGCCTCTACACCTAGAGGACAGGAGGTTCTACCATCACCATAGACAGGGGACATCCACTACACCTAGAGGAGAGGAGGTTCTACCATCACCATAGACAGGGGGCATCCTCTACACCTAGAGGAGAGGAGAATCTACCATCACCATAGACAGGGGGCATCCTCTACACCTAGAGCAGAGAAGGTTCTACCATCACCATAGACAGGGGGCATCCTCTACACCTAGAGGAGAGAAGGCTCTACCATCACCATAGACAGGGGACATCCTCTACACCTAGAGGAGAGGAGTATCTATCATCACCATAGACAGGGAGCATCCTCTACACCTAGAGGAGAGGAGGCTCTACCATCACCATAGACAGGGGGCATCCTCTACACCTAGAGGAGAGGAGGTTCTACCATCACCATAGACTGGGTGCATCCTCTACACCTAGAGGAGAGGAGGTTCTACCATCACCATAGACAAGGGGCATCCTCTACACCTAGAGGATAGGAGGTTCTACCATCACCATAGACAGGGGCATCCTCTACACCTAGAGGAGAATCTACCATCACCATAGACAGGGGGCATCCTCTACACCTAGAGGAGAGGAGGTTCTACCATGACCAGAGCCATGGGGCTTCCTCTACACCTAGAGGAGAGGAGGTTCTACCATCACCATAGACAGGGGGCATCCTCTACACCTAGAGGAGAGGAGATTCTACCATCACCATAGACAGGGGCTTCCTCTACACCTAGGGGAGAGGAGGTTCTACCATCACCATAGACAGGGGGCATCCTCTACACCTAGAGGAGAGGAGATTCTACCATCACCATAGACAGGGGGCATCATCTACACCTAGAGGAGAGGAGGTTCTACCATCACCATAGCCAGGGGGCATCCTCTACACCTAGAGGAGAGGAGGTTCTACCATCACCATAGACAGGGTGGCATCCTCTACACCTAGAGGAGAGGAGGTTCTACCATCACCATAGACAGGGAGCATCCTCTACACCTAGAGGAGAGGAGGTTCTATCATCACCATAGACAGGGGCATCCTCTACACCTAGAGGAGAGGAGGACCTACCATCACCATAGACAGGAGGCATCCTCTACACCTAGAGGAGAGGAGGTTCTACCATCACCATAGACAGGAGGCATCCTCTACACCTAGAGGAGAGGAGGTTCTACCATCACCATAGACAGGGGGCATCATCTACACCTAGAGGAGAGGAGGTTCTACCATCACCATAGACAGGGGGCATCATCTACACCTAGAGGAGAGGAGGTTCTACCATCACCATAGACAGGGGGCATCCTCTACACCTAGACGAGAGGAGGTTCTACCATCACCATAGACAGGGTACATCCTCCACACCTAGAGGAGAGGAGGTTCTACCATCACCATAGACAGGGTACATCCTCCACACCTAGAGGAGAGGAGGTTCTATCCTCACCATAGACCGGAGACATCCTCTACACCTAGAGGAGAGGAGGTTCTATCCTCACCATAGACCGGAGACATCCTCTACACCTAGAGGAGAGGAGGTTCTACCATCACCATAGACAGGGGGCATCCTCTACACCTAGAGGAGAGGAGGTTCTACCATCACCATAGACAGGGGCATCCTCTACACCTAGAGCAGAGGAGGTTCTACCATCGCCATAGACAGGAGATATCCTCTACACCTAGAGGAGAGGAGGTTCTACCATCGCCAAAGACAGGGGCATCCTCTACACCTAGAGGAGAGGAGGTTCTACCATCACCATAGACAGGGGGCATCATCTACACCAAGAGGAGAGGAGGTTCTACCATCACCATAGACAGGGGGCATCCTCTACACCTAGAGGAGAGGAGATTCTACCATCACCATAGACAGGGGGCATCATCTACACCTAGAGGAGAGGAGGTTCTACCATCACCATAGCCAGGGGGCATCCTCTACACCTAGAGGAGAGGAGGTTCTACCATCACCATAGACAGGGGGCATCCTCTACACCTAGAGGAGAGGAGGTTCTACCATCACCATAGACAGGGAGCATCCTCTACACCTAGAGGAGAGGAGGTTCTATCATCACCATAGACGGGGGGCATCATCTACAACTAGAGGAGAGGAGGTTCTACCATCACCATAGACAGGGGGCATCATCTACACCTAGAGGAGAGGAGGTTGTACCATCACCATAGACAGGGGGCATCCTCTACACCTAGACGAGAGGAGGTTCTACCATCACCATAGACAGGGTACATCCTCCACACCTAGAGGAGAGGAGGTTCTACCATCGCCATAGACAGGGGCATCCTCTACACCTAGAGGAGAGGAGGTTCTACCATCACCATAGACAGGGGGCATCCTCTGCACCTAGAGCAGAGGAGGTTCTACCATCACCATAGACAGGGGACATCCTCTACACCAAGAGGAGAAGAGGTTCTACCATCACCATAGACAGGGGACATCCTCTACACCTAGAGGAGAGGAGGTTCTACCATCGCCATAGACAGGGGGCATCCTCTACACCTAGAGGAGAGGAGGTTCTACCATCGCCATAGACAGGGGGCATCCTCTACACCTAGAGGAGAGGAGGTTCTACCATCACCATAGACAGGGGGCATCCTCTACACCTAGAGGAGAGGAGGTTCTACCATCACCATAGACAGGGAGCATCCTCTACACCTAGAGGAGAGGAGGTTCTATCATCACCATAGACAGGGGCATCCTCTACACCTAGAGGAGAGGAGGACCTACCATCACCATAGACAGGAGGCATCCTCTACACCTAGAGGAGAGGAGGTTCTACCACCACCATAGACAGGAGGCATCCTCTACACCTAGAGGAGAGGAGGTTCTACCATCACCATAGACAGGGGGCATCATCTACACCTAGAGGAGAGGAGGTTCTACCATCACCATAGACAGGGGGCATCATCTACACCTAGAGGAGAGGAGGTTCTACCATCACCATAGACAGGGTACATCCTCCACACCTAGAGGAGAGGAGGTTCTACCATCACCATAGACAGGGTTCATCCTCCACACCTAGAGGAGAGGAGGTTCTATCCTCACCATAGACCGGAGACATCCTCTACACCTAGAGGAGAGGAGGTTCTACCATCACCATAGACAGGGGCATCCTCTACACCTAGAGGAGAGGAGGTTCTACCATCACCATAGACAGGGTTCATCATCTACACCAAGAGGAGAGGAGGTTCTACCATCACCATAGAAAGGGGGGGATCCTCTACACCTAGAGGAGAGGAGGTTCTACCATCACCATAGACAGGGGGCATCCTCTACACCTAGAGGAGAGGAGGTTCTACCATCACCATAGACAGGGGGCATCCTCTACACCTAGAGGAGAGGAGGTTCTACCATCACCATAGACAGGGGGCATCCTCTACACCTAGAGGAGAGGAGGTTCTACCATCACCATAGACAGGGGCATCCTCTACACCTAGAGGAGAGGAGGTTCTATCATCACCATAGACAGGGGCATCCTCTACACCTAGAGGAGAGGAGGACCTACCATCACCATAGACAGGAGGCATCCTCTACACCTAGAGGAGAGGAGGTTCTACCATCACCATAGACAGGGGCATCCTCTACACCTAGAGGAGAGGAGGTTCTACCATCACCATAGACAGGGGCATCCTCTACACCTAGAGGAGAGGAGGTTCTATCATCACCATAGACAGGGGCATCCTCTACACCTAGAGGAGAGGAGGACCTACCATCACCATAGACAGGAGGCATCCTCTACACCTAGAGGAGAGGAGGTTCTACCATCACCATAGACAGGAGGCATCCTCTACACCTAGAGGTGAGGAGGTTCTACCATCACCATAGACAGGGGGCATCATCTACACCTAGAGGAGAGGAGGTTCTACCATCACCATAGACAGGGGGCATCATCTACACCTAGAGGAGAGGAGGTTCTACCATCACCATAGACAGGGGGCATCCTCTACACCTAGAGGAGAGGAGGTTCTACCATCACCATAGACAGGGGGCATCCTCTACACCTAGAGGAGAGGAGGTTCTACCATCACCATAGACAGGGGACATCCTCTACACCTAGAGGAGAGGAGGTTCTACTATCACCATAGACAGGGGGCATCCTCTACACCTAGAGGAGAGGAGGTTCTACCATCACCATAGACAGGGGGCATCCTCTACACCTAGACGAGAGGAGGTTCTACCATCACCATAGACAGGGTACATCCTCCACACCTAGAGGAGAGGAGGTTCTACCATCACCATAGACAGGGTACATCCTCCACACCTAGAGGAGAGGAGGTTCTATCCTCACCATAGACCGGAGACATCCTCTACACCTAGAGGAGAGGAGGTTCTACCATCACCATAGACAGGGGGCATCCTCTACACCTAGAGGAGAGGAGGTTCTACCATCACCATAGACAGGGGCATCCTCTACACCTAGAGCAGAGGAGGTTCTACCATCGCCATAGACAGGAGATATCCTCTACACATAGAGGAGAGGAGGTTCTACCATCGCCAGAAACCGGGGCATCCGCTACACCAAGAGAAGAGGAGGTTCTACCATCACCATAGACAGGGGGCATCATCTACACCAAGAGGAGAGGAGGTTCTACCATCACCATAGAAAGGGGGGGATCCTCTACACCTAGAGGAGAGGAGGTTCTACCATCACCATAGACAGGGGGCATCCTCTACACCTAGAGCAGAGGAGGTTCTACCATCACCATAGACAGGGGACATCCTCTACACCTAGAGGAGAAGAGGTTCTACCATCACCATAGACAGGGGACATCCTCTACACCTAGAGGAGAGGAGGTTCTACCATCGCCATAGACAGGGGGCATCCTCTACACCTAGAGGAGAGGAGGTTCTACCATCGCCATAGACAGGGGGCATCCTCTACACCTAGAGGAGAGGAGGTTCTACCATCGCCATAGACAGGGGACATCCTCTACACCTAGAGGAGAGGAGGTTCTATCATCACCATAGACAGGGGGCATCCTCTACACCAAGAGGAGGTTCTACCATCACCATAGACCGGGATTCTTTACTGTAAGAGCAGGTTTTTATGGTGGACTCTATGTACATGTTCAAGACAGACCTTTCTGGAGAGCAAAAATATCACAGTTTATTGGGGAAAAAAATTGTTTAATTCTTAAGGGTTGGACTTGATGGACTTGTGTCTTTTTCCAGCCTTATATACTATGATACTATGAACACTTGGAAACAGTGGAGATACTAAAGACTAAAGAGCAGGGTCACCTGACCCCATGAGAGCTCCCCAGATCTTCTAAGCACATTGGAAGTACACATGGGAAATACCCAGGACTACCAGCAGAGCCAGCGGTACACAGGGGAGATACTAAAGACTAAGAACATGGCCACCTTAAGTCACCCATGTCTCCGAGCAGGGCCAATAGGACACATGGGAAGTACCCAGGACTATGAGCAGAGCCAGCACCAGGACATATGAAAGATACTCAGGACATAGGAGCAGAGCCACCAGAACACATGGGAGATACCCAGGGCGACGAACAAGGACGTGACAGGACACTTAGGAGAAGAGCCAGCGACTGGACACATGGGAAATACCGGCACTAGGAACCGAGCCAACATGTGGAGATGCCAAAGACTAAGAGCACCTGGACCCATGGGAGATACCTTGGTCTACAAGGAGGTCCACTCAGACACATGGGAGATTCCAGGGATGAGGAGCAGAGCCTGCACTGGGACATATGAGCGATACCCAGGATGACCACGTCCAGACACACTGGAGAAACCCAGGACTACGAGCAGAGCCACGAGGACACACTGGAGAAACCCAGGACTACGAGCAGAGCCACGAGGACACACTGGAGAAACCCAGGACTACGAGCAGAGCCACGAGGACACACTGGAGAAACCCAGGACTACGAACAGAGCCACGAGGACACACTGGAGAAACCCAGGACTACTAGCAGAGCCACGAGGACATACAAGAGATACCCACGACTACGAGCCGAGCCACGAGGACATATAAGAGATACCCAGGACTACGAGCAGAGCCATGAGGACACATAAGAGATACCCAGGACTACGAGCAGAACCATGAGGACATATAAGAGATACCCAGGACTACGAGCAGACTCACCAGGACAAGGGGCAGTTACCATGGCTATGAGCAGGGCCCGGGAACAAGGGGCAGTTACCATGGCCACAAGGAGGGCCCGGGAACAAGGGGCAGTTACCATGGCTACGAGCTGGGCCCGGGAACAAGGGGCAGTTACCATGGCTACGAGCAGGGCCCGGGAACAAGGGGCAGTTAGCAAGGATCAGAGGGGCAGTTAGCAGGGATCAGAGGGGCAGTTAGCAGGGATCAGAGGGGCAGTTAGCAGGGATCAGAGGGGCAGTTAGCAGGGATCAGAGGGGCAGTGACACTTACACTTCATCATCGTATTCCTTTGGTGGAGAAACTGCAATAACCAGGTCAATCCAATCCTGTGAAAAGGAAGATAATGAGAAGTAGAAGCATTGGACAAGGAGCAATGATGAGGAGGACACTGCCCAGTGCGGGACTTACCCCTCCAGCGTTCCAGGCTTTCGCCAGGGTGCTCTGCGCTTCTGATAAAGTCACATCAGTCAGAATCTTCCCATTAACTGCCAGAATCTCATCTCCGCGAACAACCCCCCCTACAGGAGAGACAAGGACATCACAGATCAGGGACCCTCCTGGTGTACGAGGCCTTGGATTCTGTCCCCTCCCCTCCCTCTATGGTATTGGTCCCATAGGTGACATGGCTGCTCCTATACTCCAGACCATCCACCATGTCATCCATGGAAGGTCCTGCCCAGGTGACTGAGGAGCCCATGGCTGGAGGGCAATACTACAAGTGCTACCATATAGCCCTCTGTATGTGACGCACCGTGTCTGTCTGCCGCGCCTCCATCGTATATCGCTGACACAACAATCTTCCCGATTGGAGATTCAATGCCGCCTTCCACTGCCAGGTCCAGCGCCCCCTCCTGCCGGAGAACCAACAACAAGACGTGAACCCCCCCAAAGTGTTGTTACAGTATTTGGGTGATATCATTGTGTAATACGACCTAATCCATTCTCAGGAAGGGGTTAACCACAGTGCGTTGGGGAGGTTTTAGTTAAATGTTAAAAAAAAATGTCATTAACCAACCCCCTACACCATTCCCCGGCACCCACCGCCACCAGGTACCATCAAGTCTCTAAAGGTGGTCGTGTCCAGGGTCAGCCGCAGATATCATTGGGCTGTGCTCCATTTAAGAGCCGAGCAGGAGGAGCCTCATGTTACTGGGGGGGGGGGGGATAGCTCCTGATTTTCGGGCTTCACCGCCCAATAAGACCGCTTGCAGCTCCATCTATAGGTGCCCCGGGACAGCATGGGATCTGGGTGCAAAGTAAGTGATTACAAGTTCTTTCTGAGGTTCGGGTCACTCGTGGATTCACATTTCAGAACTTTGCAAAATAACCAAGCAGCCCGGGTAATTGGGATATTTATCTCGACCCCTGAGCCGGTCAGACGCGTTGTCTCTCACTACTTGTGCCAATAAGCAGACCCCACGTAACCCTGGAGGGGGTAACACTGGCAGTAGCACAGCATTAGATGTAGTTGTGCCCCGGTGGTCGCCCCCACCTGACGTGGTGCATTGTGGATACCATGTACCCCTGGAGGGGGTAACACTGGCAGTAGCACAGCATTAGATGTAGTTGTGCCCCGGTGGTCGCCCCACCTGAGGTGGCGCATTGTGGACCCCACGTACCCCTGGAGGGGTAACACTGGCAGTAGCACAGCATTACATGTAGTTGTGCCCCGGTGGTCGCCCTCCCCTGACGTGGTGCATTGTGGACCCCATGTGATAATAGAGGGGGATTTACTTCTAACACAGGAACAAATGTCAGATGTTTTGCAATTCGTCAAGCCCCGAATTATCTCCCCCCCCCCCCCCCCTGTAACATCCCCAGAGAGGGGGGCACATACTTTCTTGTAATTCCTAGAAGCCTGTGACAACCTGTACTGTCACCAGGGGAGGTGAACACAGACCCCAATACACAGAATACGACCCCCACATATCACTGATCCCCTTCTAATCCCGCACACGGGGAGATATTCGTCTTCTCACCTTTTTTATTCTCAGTTGCCGCACGTCCTTCCCTGCGATCTGCTCTGCGGAGAACTGGGAGAAAGGGACACGTCACTACAGAGCACGAACACGGCACAACGCAGCGCGGACACGGCACAACGCAGCGTGGACACGGCACTACAGAGCGCGGACACGGCACAACGCAGCGCGGACACGGCACAACGCAGCGCGGACACGGCAAAACGCAGCGCGGACACGGCAAAACGCAGCGCGGACACGGCAAAACGCAGCGCGGACACGGCAAAACGCAGCGCGGACACGGCACAACGCAGCGCGGACACGGCACAACGCAGCGCGGACACGGCACTACAGAGTGCGGACACGGCACAACGCAGCGCGGACACGGCACAACGCAGCGCGGACACGGCACTACGGAGCACGAACACGGCACAACGCAGCGTGGACACGGCACTACAGAGCGCGGACACGGCACAACGCAGCGCGGACACGGCACAACGCAGCGCGGACACGGCACTACGGAGCACGAACACGGCACAACGCAGCGTGGACACGGCACTACAGAGCGCGGACACGGCACAACGCAGCGCGGACACGGCACAACGCAGCGCGGACACGGCACTACGGAGCACGAACACGGCACAACGCAGCGTGGACACGGCACTACAGAGCGCGGACACGGCACAACGCAGCGCGGACACGGCACAACGCAGCGCGGACACGGCACTACGGAGCACGAACACGGCACAACGCAGCGTGGACACGGCACTACAGAGCGCGGACACGGCACAACGCAACGTGGACACGGCACAACGCAGCGCGGACACGTCACTACGCAGCGCGGACACGTCACTACGGAGCACGAACACGGCACAACGCAGCGCGGACACGTCACTACGGAGCACGAACACGGCACAACGCAGCGTGGACACGGCACAACGCAGCGCGGACACGGCACAACGCAGCGCGGACACGTCACTACGGAGCACGAACACGGCACAACGCAGCGTGGACACGGCACTACAGAGCGCGGACACGGCACAACGCAACGCGGACACGGCACAACGCAGCGCGGACACGTCACTACGCAGCGCGGACACGTCACTACGGAGCACGAACACGGCACAACGCAGCGCGGACACGGCACAACGCAGCGCGGACACGGCACAACGCAGCGCGGACACGGCACAACGCAGCGCGGACACGGCACAACGCAGCGCGGACACGGCACAATGCAGCGCGGACACGGCACAATGCAGCGCGGACACGTCACTACAGAGCGCGGACACGGCACAACGCAGCGCGGACACGCCACTACGCCTCACTTTGCAGCAGGACAGGTGTCACATGACCGCGGCTCTAGAAATGTGGCGGAGGGTCTCAGGCACTTACCATGGTGTAGGGGTCAAAGTCCTCCACATACTTCTGGAATCCCTCAATAAGGAGATAAAACACAGTTAGTGCGGATCCTCGGGATATCAAACTCCTGACAGCCAAGAGCCGGAGCATAGTACATAGCGAGGGGAGCCCAGCCATCACATGGGACCCCAAGCAGCCAATCAGAGGCCACAATGCACATTCTCACAGCAATTCAGACATGAGAGCTGATCTCAGATTATGTCATCTTTGACCGCAGCAACCAATCAATGTCTAGTAGCAGACATAGGCTGGGAAGTGCTATGGTGACGGGGAAGGGGCCACAGCAAACAGAGGGGAGGGGCCAGTACAACCAAAGAGACAAAAGGGAGGAGCAACTGTCATCAGAATAGAGAAGGAGGAACAACAGCACCTGGATGACAGGAGTGTGGGGTCACAGGAGAGGAGCCAAAGACAAAGAGGAGGGGCCACAGCATTCAGGTGACAAAGGGGAGGAGCCACGGCACCCAGAGGTGTTACTTGTCTCTTATTTGATCGGAAGGACGAGTTGTAGACGACCATTCGCTTCAACATCTCCGGTTGCTGCAGAGGCAGATTATTAGCCTTGTGTGTCTTGTGTATTTCCTCCCCTCACCCGGCTCTCTACCTCCCGGCCACCCCGCCTCCTGCCGCCTCCCAGCTGACTCCCTCCCCTCACCCGGCTCTCTACCTCCCGGCCGCCCCGCCTCCTGCCGCCTCCCAGCTGACTCCCTCCCCTCACCCGGCTCTCTACCTCCCGGCCGCCCCGCCTCCTGCCGCCTCCCAGCTGACTCCATCCCCTCACCCAGCTCTCTACCTCCTGGCTGACTCCCTCCCCTCACCTGGCTCTCTACCTCCCGGCTGCCCTGCCTCCCTGTGACTCCCTCCCCTCACCCAGCTCTCTACCTCCCGGCTGCCCTGCCTCCTGCCACCTCACGGCTGACTCCCTCCCCTCACCCGGCTCTCTACCTCCCGGCTGCCCCGCCTCCCTGTGACTCCCTCCCCTCACACGGCTCTCTACCTCCCAGATTCCCTGCTGACCTTATAGACGGCGCCATTATTAAGGCCCGGGATTGGGGCAGCGCGGGGCCGTGACATCATGATGTGACGTACGTGACGCCGCTGCTCCTACTCCTTGCATGGGCCTCGCTACGCGGCGTACCTGACCCTGAGCAAGTGCGGTCTGCTGAGAACATATGGCGTTTGGCGGCTCCCGGTAAGCTGAAGCGGACAGCTACGATTGGAGCGCGGAGGCCACACGCAGCCAGGATTCCGGATCAGGCTGGTGGCTGCAGAATCAGCTGGAACACCGACGGTGATGTGGAAAGCAGTACCGAAGCGTTGACCGGTGAGGGGATTCTGGAGTGCACTGGAGGGCTCCGGACACCATTTCTTCCAGGTCTATACTGAGAATTGGATTTCTGCACAGCGTGTCTGCACAGGAGGTACCCAAAGTCCTAGCGAAATATGGAAACCGAGCCATGCCAGGCAAACCATCCACCTGGTGACAAGCTGAGCGGTCCGTGGCGCTGGAATGTACTTCTGAATTATACTGACTCGTACTAACCCCTCATTTGTCCGGAATTGGTGCACCGTACTAACTAGTAACATTTGGATATCCCATAGACAATATTTTGCTCCCTTATTGATCATAAAATCCTGTGCATTGAAGTTCAATTCAGTTCTACAACTGGAGTGTCACACATTGTCAGCTATTGGGCTTGGCCATACTGTTGCATGTAATCCCATGTATGTGCAGCCAATCACTATGGGACCCAGGGGGGGAGGAGCGCGTTAGAGGTTAGTGGGAGACCTGCGGGATAGGAGGTACCGCGGGCCAGTTGTTGGGGTGGGGGGGATGGGGGACCCGCTAAATGGCAAATGAGATTCGAATACTAACATGGAACATTCGAGGTTCTAGTGAAAGACTAAAAAGATGTCAAGTTTTCGATGTTATCAGTAAACATCTCCCAGCTATTATCTGTTTATTGGAAACCCACCAGATTACGGACCATATTCATCGTTGGATGGATTGGAACAGAATTTCACTCATTTGGGAATATTTTCTCAAAAGTGTCATCTGTGCTGATACACAGGGGCGTTGACTTTGAGCTACTTCGGTCTCTGATAGACAGGCAGATATACTTTTCTTTATGGCCTACTTAAAGGGTTAAAAGTTATATTGGCTGTTGTGTATCTCCCTCCTCCAGCATCATATGAATATTATTAAAATGTATAGAGGAATATGGTAACTGCCCCTCAATGATTACCCTGGTAATGGAGGAGAAGGGACAGATTTATACTGAACAATGGAGCCAATTATCTGATCTATGTGAGGGTTGGCTGGACGTCTAAAGATTATACTAAAGTCAGAGGAAAAGGGATGAAGGCGACTCAAGCTAAATCCGTACTGGATCACAATACTGCACCCCTGTCTATCATTAGAGGAAGAAGCCCAATGGTTCTGGGATATAAACTCCGCCTCCTCAAATTTAGCTGCAGCGCAGGACACGATTAAAATGTTTGTGAAAGAGATTTATACAAAGAGCATCGAACGGTCAAGGGACGAGTCCGGCCAGAAGGAACAACAATTAAAAGTAGATTTCACCAGAGCGGAGAACGCTCCATCTGCCCAACCATCAGAAGACGACACAAGAGGGTAACGCTGGCCGGGGAAGCGCCGCACAAATTCATGGCGGAGAAAGCAGGGCGCAGGGCGGCTCTCGGGCACAGGGCGGCTCTCGGGCGCAGGGCGGCTCTCGGGCACAGGGCGGCTCTCGGGCGCAGGGCGCCTCTCGGGCACAGGGCGGCTCTCGGGCGCAGGGCGGCTCTCGGGCACAGGGCGGCTCTCGGGCGCAGGGCGGCTCTCGGGCGCAGGGCGGCTCTCGGGCGCAGGGCGCCTCTCGGGCACAGGGCGGCTCTCGGGCACAGGGCGGCTCTCGGGCACAGGGCGGCTCTCGGGCACAGGAGACCAGGGAGACATCTGGTAAGTAAGATCCAAAACTATAATAGTAAAAACCTTATAACTGCACTGAGGAAAGGGGACGGGGGAGTCGCAAGAGAGCTCAGTGAGATTCTGCAGGTATTAAGAAGCTTTTATGTTGAATTATTTAATTCTGAGCTGGACGCCAGCCAAGATATGATAGAAAATTACCTCAATGATCCCTACAGATCCCTAAAGCCAGTGCACACCACAGAGCGATCTTAGGGGCACCCATCACGACAGAGGAGTTATAGGCTGCATTGGAATCATTGGGTAAGGATACATCACCCGGCCCGGACGGGTTACCATTTAGTATCTACAAGAAATACGGCAGTTTCCTTCTTCCCGAGCTGCTGGGGGTATTCCAGGAAGCCTTTGCCATTGTATTGGTGACCCCTCCGTGTGTAGAGGCCAGGATTACTCATACTCAGGACGGTACGAGGCCGCATCCAGAGGGTCCTTGTCCTTCTTATCTCCCTGTCAAACACGGATCTTATAATTTTAGCCAAAGTCTTGGCCCTGAGATTACAGGAAGTCATTCCGGACTTCATTCATAGAGACCAGAACAGAAGGACGGGGACTGTATCCAGAGACCCTATGCAGCGGTGGCGATGGGTGAGGGAGGACTCCGCTTCATCCTGTCCTTAGATGTGATTAAAGCGCTCGACAGGGTGGAGCGGAGCTTCCTATGGGAAACAATGAGGAGAAGAATTTATCAGGATGGTTAAGTGTATGTACAATGTGTATGGACCACGTGTATGGGCCACGTGTATGGGCCACGTGTATGGGCCACGTGTATGGACCACGTGTATGGGCCACGTGTATGGACCACGTGTATGGACCACGTGTATGGACCACGTGTATGGACCACGTGTATGGACCACGTGTATGTACAATGTGCCGACAGCCAGAATTCGAGTTGGAGATAACTTTTGGGCTAAGCCGAGGCACAAGACAGGGAAGCCCCTTATCACCACCTTGCTCGCCTGTACATGGAAACTATGGCGATTATAATAAGAAATACTGAGTCTATACAGGAGGGGGGGGGGTGTAGAGATAAGATCTGCCTCATGCTGACGATGTGGTGCTTTATCTGCGCAACTCCCCCAACTCTATCCCAAACGTAATCCAACTTGTGGAAGAACTTGGGGGGTTATCTGGCCTTAGGATAAATTGGGGCAAATCCAATGTAATGCCCTTGGACAGGGGAGTTAAGGAGTGGGAGACGAGGGGTGTGTAGACAATGTCAGATTCTTGGGCATAGAGGTGTCTCCTAAAATTAGACAATTTTACAAACTAAATTCAGACCCCGGAATCAAAAACATTAAGAATATAATCCTAAGCTGGAACGGTTTATTCCTCTCCAGAGCGGACAGGACGGGTCTGATAAGGATGGTTACCCTCCCCAAATCAGCCGCCCCCATCTGGATAGACACCTCCTCCTCTACACTGGTAGAATCAATCTGGGGAAGGAAGAAAGTCAGAAAGAAGCTGGAATATCTATACAAGCCTATAGGGAAGGAGGATTAGGATTTCAGGGATATTATCTGCCGACTGATAAACGGGAAGGATAATGACAGGAGGGGAATTAGAGAATATACTGGAGAGTCCGAGGCTGGGAAAGATAACACTGGGAATGTGGGCCCTCGGGAACACACCGGGAAAGTCTGGAAATGTTTCCAGAAAACGTTACAATTCCAGGGCTTGGACTCGTCACGGATGCAATAAAATGTAGCACACGCTCCACCAAATTACATTCAGTCACACTTGTATGTATGGAGCTGATCACAAACTCAGTAAAAGCGATGAAGACTCTCTATGATGTGTAAGAAGGTAAGAAATATACTAATAATAACATAACAGAGCGCAGCGAGAGGAGAACGTAATAAGAGTCTATGATGTGTAAGAAGGTAAGAAATATACTAATAATAACATAACAGAGCGCAGCGAGAGGAGAACGTAATAAGAGTCTATGATGTGTAAGAAGGTAAGAAATATACTAATAATAACATAACAGAGCGCAGCGAGAGGAGAACGTAATAAGAGTCTATGATGTGTAAGAAGGTAAGAAATATACTAATAATAACATAACAGAGCGCAGCGAGAGGAGAACGTAATAAGAGTCTATGATGTGTAAGAAGGTAAGAAATATACTAATAATAACATAACAGAGCGCGCAGCGAGAGGAGAACGTAATAAGAGTCTATGATGTGTAAGAAGGTAAGAAATATACTAATAATAACATAACAGAGCGCAGCGAGAGGAGAACGTAATAAGAGTCTATGATGTGTAAGAAGGTAAGAAATATACTAATAATAACATAACAGAGCGCAGCGAGAGGAGAACGTAATAAGAGTCTATGATGTGTAAGAAGGTAAGAAATATACTAATAATAACATAACAGAGCGCGCAGCGAGAGGAGAACGTAATAAGAGTCTCTATGATGTGTAAGAAGGTAAGAAATATACTAATAATAACATAACAGAGCGCGCAGCGAGAGGGAACGTAATAAGAGTCTATGATGTGTAAGAAGGTAAGAAATATACTAATAATAACATAACAGAGCACGCAGCGAGAGGAGAACGTAATAAGAGTCTCTATGATGTGTAAGAAGGTAAGAAATATACTAATAATAACATAACAGAGCACGCAGCGAGAGGGAACGTAATAAGAGTCTCTATGATGTGTAAGAAGGTAAGAAATATACTAATAATAACATAACAGAGCGCGCAGCGAGAGGAGAACGTAATAAGAGTCTATGATGTGTAAGAAGGTAAGAAATATACTAATAATAACATAACAGAGCGCAGCGAGAGGAGAACGTAATAAGAGTCTATGATGTGTAAGAAGGTAAGAAATATACTAATAATAACATAACAGAGCGCGCAGCGAGAGGAGAACGTAATAAGAGTCTATGATGTGTAAGAAGGTAAGAAATATACTAATAATAACATAACAGAGCGCAGCGAGAGGAGAACGTAATAAGAGTCTATGATGTGTAAGAAGGTAAGAAATATACTAATAATAACATAACAGAGCGCGCAGCGAGAGGGAACGTAATAAGAGTCTCTATGATGTGTAAGAAGGTAAGAAATATACTAATAATAACATAACAGAGCACAGCGAGAGGAGAACGTAATAAGAGTCTATGATGTGTAAGAAGGTAAGAAATATACTAATAATAACATAACAGAGCACGCAGCGAGAGGGAACGTAATAAGAGTCTATGATGTGTAAGAAGGTAAGAAATATACTAATAATAACATAACAGAGCGCGCAGCGAGAGGAGAACGTAATAAGAGTCTATGATGTGTAAGAAGGTAAGAAATATACTAATAATAACATAACAGAGCACGCAGCGAGAGGAGAACGTAATAAGAGTCTATGATGTGTAAGAAGGTAAGAAATATACTAATAATAACATAACAGAGCGCGCAGCGAGAGGAGAACGTAATAAGAGTCTATGATGTGTAAGAAGGTAAGAAATATACTAATAATAACATAACAGAGCACGCAGCGAGAGGGAACGTAATAAGAGTCTCTATGATGTGTAAGAAGGTAAGAAATATACTAATAATAACATAACAGAGCACGCAGCGAGAGGAGAACGTAATAAGAGTCTCTATGATGTGTAAGAAGGTAAGAAATATACTAATAATAACATAACAGAGCGCAGCGAGAGGAGAACGTAATAAGAGTCTATGATGTGTAAGAAGGTAAGAAATATACTAATAATAACATAACAGAGCGCAGCGAGAGGAGAACGTAATAAGAGTCTATGATGTGTAAGAAGGTAAGAAATATACTAATAATAACATAACAGAGCGCAGCGAGAGGGAACGTAATAAGAGTCTCTATGATGTGTAAGAAGGTAAGAAATATACTAATAATAACATAACAGAGCGCGCAGCGAGAGGGAACGTAATAAGAGTCTCTATGATGTGTAAGAAGGTAAGAAATATACTAATAATAACATAACAGAGCGCGCAGCGAGAGGAGAACGTAATAAGAGTCTATGATGTGTAAGAAGGTAAGAAATATACTAATAATAACATAACAGAGCGCGCAGCGAGAGGAGAACGTAATAAGAGTCTCTATGATGTGTAAGAAGGTAAGAAATATACTAATAATAACATAACAGAGCGCAGCGAGAGGGAACGTAATAAGAGTCTATGATGTGTAAGAAGGTAAGAAATATACTAATAATAACATAACAGAGCACGCAGCGAGAGGGAACGTAATAAGAGTCTATGATGTGTAAGAAGGTAAGAAATATACTAATAATAACATAACAGAGCACGCAGCGAGAGGAGAACGTAATAAGAGTCTCTATGATGTGTAAGAAGGTAAGAAATATACTAATAATAACATAACAGAGCGCGCAGCGAGAGGAGAACGTAATAAGAGTCTATGATGTGTAAGAAGGTAAGAAATATACTAATAATAACATAACAGAGCGCAGCGAGAGGAGACGTAATAAGAGTCTATGATGTGTAAGAAGGTAAGAAATATACTAATAATAACATAACAGAGCGCAGCGAGAGGGAACGTAATAAGAGTCTATGATGTGTAAGAAGGTAAGAAATATACTAATAATAACATAACAGAGCGCAGCGAGAGGAGAACGTAATAAGAGTCTCTATGATGTGTAAGAAGGTAAGAAATATACTAATAATAACATAACAGAGCGCGCAGCGAGAGGAGAACGTAATAAGAGTCTATGATGTGTAAGAAGGTAAGAAATATACTAATAATAACATAACAGAGCGCAGCGAGAGGGAACGTAATAAGAGTCTATGATGTGTAAGAAGGTAAGAAATATACTAATAATAACATAACAGAGCGCGCAGCGAGAGGGAACGTAATAAGAGTCTCTATGATGTGTAAGAAGGTAAGAAATATACTAATAATAACATAACAGAGCGCAGCGAGAGGAGAACGTAATAAGAGTCTATGATGTGTAAGAAGGTAAGAAATATACTAATAATAACATAACAGAGCACGCAGCGAGAGGAGAACGTAATAAGAGTCTATGATGTGTAAGAAGGTAAGAAATATACTAATAATAACATAACAGAGCGCAGCGAGAGGAGAACGTAATAAGAGTCTATGATGTGTAAGAAGGTAAGAAATATACTAATAATAACATAACAGAGCACGCAGCGAGAGGAGAACGTAATAAGAGTCTATGATGTGTAAGAAGGTAAGAAATATACTAATAATAACATAACAGAGCGCGCAGCGAGAGGAGAACGTAATAAGAGTCTATGATGTGTAAGAAGGTAAGAAATATACTAATAATAACATAACAGAGCGCGCAGCGAGAGGAGAACGTAATAAGAGTCTATGATGTGTAAGAAGGTAAGAAATATACTAATAATAACATAACAGAGCGCGCAGCGAGAGGAGAACGTAATAAGAGTCTCTATGATGTGTAAGAAGGTAAGAAATATACTAATAATAACATAACAGAGCGCGCAGCGAGAGGAGAACGTAATAAGAGTCTATGATGTGTAAGAAGGTAAGAAATATACTAATAATAACATAACAGAGCGCGCAGCGAGAGGAGAACGTAATAAGAGTCTCTATGATGTGTAAGAAGGTAAGAAATATACTAATAATAACATAACAGAGCGCGCAGCGAGAGGAGAACGTAATAAGAGTCTATGATGTGTAAGAAGGTAAGAAATATACTAATAATAACATAACAGAGCACGCAGCGAGAGGAGAACGTAATAAGAGTCTATGATGTGTAAGAAGGTAAGAAATATACTAATAATAACATAACAGAGCGCAGCGAGAGGGGAACGTAATAAGAGTCTATGATGTGTAAGAAGGTAAGAAATATACTAATAATAACATAACAGAGCGCAGCGAGAGGAGACGTAATAAGAGTCTCTATGATGTGTAAGAAGGTAAGAAATATACTAATAATAACATAACAGAGCGCGCAGCGAGAGGGAACGTAATAAGAGTCTCTATGATGTGTAAGAAGGTAAGAAATATACTAATAATAACATAACAGAGCACGCAGCGAGAGGAGAACGTAATAAGAGTCTATGATGTGTAAGAAGGTAAGAAATATACTAATAATAACATAACAGAGCGCGCAGCGAGAGGAGAACGTAATAAGAGTCTATGATGTGTAAGAAGGTAAGAAATATACTAATAATAACATAACAGAGCGCACAGCGAGAGGAGAACGTAATAAGAGTCTATGATGTGTAAGAAGGTAAGAAATATACTAATAATAACATAACAGAGCGCGCAGCGAGAGGAGAACGTAATAAGAGTCTATGATGTGTAAGAAGGTAAGAAATATACTAATAATAACATAACAGAGCACGCAGCGAGAGGGGAACGTAATAAGAGTCTATGATGTGTAAGAAGGTAAGAAATATACTAATAATAACATAACAGAGCACAGCGAGAGGAGAACGTAATAAGAGTCTATGATGTGTAAGAAGGTAAGAAATATACTAATAATAACATAACAGAGCGCGCAGCGAGAGGAGAACGTAATAAGAGTCTATGATGTGTAAGAAGGTAAGAAATATACTAATAATAACATAACAGAGCACGCAGCGAGAGGAGAACGTAATAAGAGTCTATGATGTGTAAGAAGGTAAGAAATATACTAATAATAACATAACAGAGCGCGCAGCGAGAGGAGACGTAATAAGAGTCTCTATGATGTGTAAGAAGGTAAGAAATATACTAATAATAACATAAGAGAGCGCGCAGCGAGAGGAGAACGTAATAAGAGTCTATGATGTGTAAGAAGGTAAGAAATATACTAATAATAACATAACAGAGCGCGCAGCGAGAGGAGAACGTAATAAGAGTCTCTATGATGTGTAAGAAGGTAAGAAATATACTAATAATAACATAACAGAGCGCAGCGAGAGGAGAACGTAATAAGAGTCTATGATGTGTAAGAAGGTAAGAAATATACTAATAATAACATAACAGAGCGCAGCGAGAGGGAACGTAATAAGAGTCTATGATGTGTAAGAAGGTAAGAAATATACTAATAATAACATAACAGAGCGCGCAGCGAGAGGAGAACGTAATAAGAGTCTATGATGTGTAAGAAGGTAAGAAATATACTAATAATAACATAACAGAGCGCAGCGAGAGGGAACGTAATAAGAGTCTCTATGATGTGTAAGAAGGTAAGAAATATACTAATAATAACATAACAGAGCACGCAGCGAGAGGAGAACGTAATAAGAGTCTCTATGATGTGTAAGAAGGTAAGAAATATACTAATAATAACATAACAGAGCGCGCAGCGAGAGGAGAACGTAATAAGAGTCTCTATGATGTGTAAGAAGGTAAGAAATATACTAATAATAACATAACAGAGCACAGCGAGAGGAGAACGTAATAAGAGTCTATGATGTGTAAGAAGGTAAGAAATATACTAATAATAACATAACAGAGCACGCAGCGAGAGGGAACGTAATAAGAGTCTCTATGATGTGTAAGAAGGTAAGAAATATACTAATAATAACATAACAGAGCGCGCAGCGAGAGGGAACGTAATAAGAGTCTATGATGTGTAAGAAGGTAAGAAATATACTAATAATAACATAACAGAGCACAGCGAGAGGGAACGTAATAAGAGTCTATGATGTGTAAGAAGGTAAGAAATATACTAATAATAACATAACAGAGCGCAGCGAGAGGAGAACGTAATAAGAGTCTATGATGTGTAAGAAGGTAAGAAATATACTAATAATAACATAACAGAGCGCGCAGCGAGAGGAGAACGTAATAAGAGTCTATGATGTGTAAGAAGGTAAGAAATATACTAATAATAACATAACAGAGCACGCAGCGAGAGGAGACGTAATAAGAGTCTCTATGATGTGTAAGAAGGTAAGAAATATACTAATAATAACATAACAGAGCGCAGCGAGAGGAGAACGTAATAAGAGTCTATGATGTGTAAGAAGGTAAGAAATATACTAATAATAACATAACAGAGCACAGCGAGAGGGAACGTAATAAGAGTCTATGATGTGTAAGAAGGTAAGAAATATACTAATAATAACATAACAGAGCGCGCAGCGAGAGGAGAACGTAATAAGAGTCTCTATGATGTGTAAGAAGGTAAGAAATATACTAATAATAACATAACAGAGCGCGCAGCGAGAGGAGAACGTAATAAGAGTCTCTATGATGTGTAAGAAGGTAAGAAATATACTAATAATAACATAACAGAGCGCGCAGCGAGAGGAGAACGTAATAAGAGTCTCTATGATGTGTAAGAAGGTAAGAAATATACTAATAATAACATAACAGAGCGCGCAGCGAGAGGGAACGTAATAAGAGTCTCTATGATGTGTAAGAAGGTAAGAAATATACTAATAATAACATAACAGAGCGCGCAGCGAGAGGAGAACGTAATAAGAGTCTCTATGATGTGTAAGAAGGTAAGAAATATACTAATAATAACATAACAGAGCGCGCAGCGAGAGGGAACGTAATAAGAGTCTATGATGTGTAAGAAGGTAAGAAATATACTAATAATAACATAACAGAGCACGCAGCGAGAGGAGAACGTAATAAGAGTCTCTATGATGTGTAAGAAGGTAAGAAATATACTAATAATAACATAACAGAGCGCGCAGCGAGAGGAGAACGTAATAAGAGTCTCTATGATGTGTAAGAAGGTAAGAAATATACTAATAATAACATAACAGAGAGCGCAGCGAGAGGAGAACGTAATAAGAGTCTATGATGTGTAAGAAGGTAAGAAATATACTAATAATAACATAACAGAGCGCGCAGCGAGAGGAGAACGTAATAAGAGTCTCTATGATGTGTAAGAAGGTAAGAAATATACTAATAATAACATAACAGAGCGCGCAGCGAGAGGAGAACGTAATAAGAGTCTCTATGATGTGTAAGAAGGTAAGAAATATACTAATAATAACATAACAGAGCGCAGCGAGAGGGGAACGTAATAAGAGTCTATGATGTGTAAGAAGGTAAGAAATATACTAATAATAACATAACAGAGCGCGCAGCGAGAGGGAACGTAATAAGAGTCTATGATGTGTAAGAAGGTAAGAAATATACTAATAATAACATAACAGAGCGCGCAGCGAGAGGAGACGTAATAAGAGTCTATGATGTGTAAGAAGGTAAGAAATATACTAATAATAACATAACAGAGCGCGCAGCGAGAGGAGAACGTAATAAGAGTCTCTATGATGTGTAAGAAGGTAAGAAATATACTAATAATAACATAACAGAGCACGCAGCGAGAGGAGAACGTAATAAGAGTCTATGATGTGTAAGAAGGTAAGAAATATACTAATAATAACATAACAGAGCGCAGCGAGAGGAGAACGTAATAAGAGTCTATGATGTGTAAGAAGGTAAGAAATATACTAATAATAACATAACAGAGCGCGCAGCGAGAGGAGAACGTAATAAGAGTCTCTATGATGTGTAAGAAGGTAAGAAATATACTAATAATAACATAACAGAGAGCGCAGCGAGAGGAGAACGTAATAAGAGTCTATGATGTGTAAGAAGGTAAGAAATATACTAATAATAACATAACAGAGCGCAGCGAGAGGAGACGTAATAAGAGTCTATGATGTGTAAGAAGGTAAGAAATATACTAATAATAACATAACAGAGCGCGCAGCGAGAGGGGAACGTAATAAGAGTCTCTATGATGTGTAAGAAGGTAAGAAATATACTAATAATAACATAACAGAGCGCGCAGCGAGAGGAGAACGTAATAAGAGTCTCTATGATGTGTAAGAAGGTAAGAAATATACTAATAATAACATAACAGAGCACGCAGCGAGAGGAGAACGTAATAAGAGTCTATGATGTGTAAGAAGGTAAGAAATATACTAATAATAACATAACAGAGCACGCAGCGAGAGGGAACGTAATAAGAGTCTATGATGTGTAAGAAGGTAAGAAATATACTAATAATAACATAACAGAGCACGCAGCGAGAGGGAACGTAATAAGAGTCTCTATGATGTGTAAGAAGGTAAGAAATATACTAATAATAACATAACAGAGCGCGCAGCGAGAGGGGAACGTAATAAGAGTCTATGATGTGTAAGAAGGTAAGAAATATACTAATAATAACATAACAGAGCGCACAGCGAGAGGAGAACGTAATAAGAGTCTATGATGTGTAAGAAGGTAAGAAATATACTAATAATAACATAACAGAGCACGCAGCGAGAGGGGAACGTAATAAGAGTCTATGATGTGTAAGAAGGTAAGAAATATACTAATAATAACATAACAGAGCACGCAGCGAGAGGAGAACGTAATAAGAGTCTCTATGATGTGTAAGAAGGTAAGAAATATACTAATAATAACATAACAGAGCGCGCAGCGAGAGGAGAACGTAATAAGAGTCTCTATGATGTGTAAGAAGGTAAGAAATATACTAATAATAACATAACAGAGCACGCAGCGAGAGGGGAACGTAATAAGAGTCTATGATGTGTAAGAAGGTAAGAAATATACTAATAATAACATAACAGAGCACGCAGCGAGAGGAGAACGTAATAAGAGTCTCTATGATGTGTAAGAAGGTAAGAAATATACTAATAATAACATAACAGAGCGCAGCGAGAGGAGAACGTAATAAGAGTCTATGATGTGTAAGAAGGTAAGAAATATACTAATAATAACATAACAGAGCGCGCAGCGAGAGGAGAACGTAATAAGAGTCTATGATGTGTAAGAAGGTAAGAAATATACTAATAATAACATAACAGAGCGCAGCGAGAGGAGAACGTAATAAGAGTCTCTATGATGTGTAAGAAGGTAAGAAATATACTAATAATAACATAACAGAGCGCGCAGCGAGAGGAGAACGTAATAAGAGTCTATGATGTGTAAGAAGGTAAGAAATATACTAATAATAACATAACAGAGCGCGCAGCGAGAGGAGAACGTAATAAGAGTCTATGATGTGTAAGAAGGTAAGAAATATACTAATAATAACATAACAGAGCGCAGCGAGAGGAGAACGTAATAAGAGTCTCTATGATGTGTAAGAAGGTAAGAAATATACTAATAATAACATAACAGAGCGCGCAGCGAGAGGGAACGTAATAAGAGTCTATGATGTGTAAGAAGGTAAGAAATATACTAATAATAACATAACAGAGCGCAGCGAGAGGGAACGTAATAAGAGTCTATGATGTGTAAGAAGGTAAGAAATATACTAATAATAACATAACAGAGCGCGCAGCGAGAGGGGAACGTAATAAGAGTCTATGATGTGTAAGAAGGTAAGAAATATACTAATAATAACATAACAGAGCACGCAGCGAGAGGGAACGTAATAAGAGTCTATGATGTGTAAGAAGGTAAGAAATATACTAATAATAACATAACAGAGCGCAGCGAGAGGAGAACGTAATAAGAGTCTATGATGTGTAAGAAGGTAAGAAATATACTAATAATAACATAACAGAGCGCAGCGAGAGGAGAACGTAATAAGAGTCTCTATGATGTGTAAGAAGGTAAGAAATATACTAATAATAACATAACAGAGCGCAGCGAGAGGGAACGTAATAAGAGTCTATGATGTGTAAGAAGGTAAGAAATATACTAATAATAACATAACAGAGCGCGCAGCGAGAGGAGAACGTAATAAGAGTCTATGATGTGTAAGAAGGTAAGAAATATACTAATAATAACATAACAGAGCGCGCAGCGAGAGGAGAACGTAATAAGAGTCTATGATGTGTAAGAAGGTAAGAAATATACTAATAATAACATAACAGAGCGCGCAGCGAGAGGAGAACGTAATAAGAGTCTATGATGTGTAAGAAGGTAAGAAATATACTAATAATAACATAACAGAGCGCAGCGAGAGGAGAACGTAATAAGAGTCTCTATGATGTGTAAGAAGGTAAGAAATATACTAATAATAACATAACAGAGCGCGCAGCGAGAGGGAACGTAATAAGAGTCTATGATGTGTAAGAAGGTAAGAAATATACTAATAATAACATAACAGAGCGCAGCGAGAGGGAACGTAATAAGAGTCTATGATGTGTAAGAAGGTAAGAAATATACTAATAATAACATAACAGAGCGCGCAGCGAGAGGGGAACGTAATAAGAGTCTATGATGTGTAAGAAGGTAAGAAATATACTAATAATAACATAACAGAGCACGCAGCGAGAGGAGAACGTAATAAGAGTCTATGATGTGTAAGAAGGTAAGAAATATACTAATAATAACATAACAGAGCGCAGCGAGAGGAGAACGTAATAAGAGTCTATGATGTGTAAGAAGGTAAGAAATATACTAATAATAACATAACAGAGCGCAGCGAGAGGAGAACGTAATAAGAGTCTCTATGATGTGTAAGAAGGTAAGAAATATACTAATAATAACATAACAGAGCGCAGCGAGAGGAGAACGTAATAAGAGTCTATGATGTGTAAGAAGGTAAGAAATATACTAATAATAACATAACAGAGCGCGCAGCGAGAGGAGAACGTAATAAGAGTCTATGATGTGTAAGAAGGTAAGAAATATACTAATAATAACATAACAGAGCGCGCAGCGAGAGGAGAACGTAATAAGAGTCTATGATGTGTAAGAAGGTAAGAAATATACTAATAATAACATAACAGAGCGCGCAGCGAGAGGAGAACGTAATAAGAGTCTCTATGATGTAAGAAGGTAAGAAATATACTAATAATAACATAACAGAGCACGCAGCGAGAGGAGAACGTAATAAGAGTCTATGATGTGTAAGAAGGTAAGAAATATACTAATAATAACATAACAGAGCGCGCAGCGAGAGGAGAACGTAATAAGAGTCTATGATGTGTAAGAAGGTAAGAAATATACTAATAATAACATAACAGAGCGCGCAGCGAGAGGAGAACGTAATAAGAGTCTATGATGTGTAAGAAGGTAAGAAATATACTAATAATAACATAACAGAGCGCAGCGAGAGGAGAACGTAATAAGAGTCTCTATGATGTGTAAGAAGGTAAGAAATATACTAATAATAACATAACAGAGCGCAGCGAGAGGGAACGTAATAAGAGTCTATGATGTGTAAGAAGGTAAGAAATATACTAATAATAACATAACAGAGCCGCAGCGAGAGGGGAACGTAATAAGAGTCTCTATGATGTGTAAGAAGGTAAGAAATATACTAATAATAACATAACAGAGCGCGCAGCGAGAGGAGACGTAATAAGAGTCTATGATGTGTAAGAAGGTAAGAAATATACTAATAATAACATAACAGAGCGCAGCGAGAGGAGAACGTAATAAGAGTCTATGATGTGTAAGAAGGTAAGAAATATACTAATAATAACATAACAGAGCGCAGCGAGAGGAGAACGTAATAAGAGTCTCTATGATGTGTAAGAAGGTAAGAAATATACTAATAATAACATAACAGAGCGCAGCGAGAGGAGAACGTAATAAGAGTCTATGATGTGTAAGAAGGTAAGAAATATACTAATAATAACATAACAGAGCACGCAGCGAGAGGAGAACGTAATAAGAGTCTATGATGTGTAAGAAGGTAAGAAATATACTAATAATAACATAACAGAGCACGCAGCGAGAGGAGAACGTAATAAGAGTCTCTATGATGTGTAAGAAGGTAAGAAATATACTAATAATAACATAACAGAGCGCAGCGAGAGGAGAACGTAATAAGAGTCTATGATGTGTAAGAAGGTAAGAAATATACTAATAATAACATAACAGAGCGCAGCGAGAGGAGAACGTAATAAGAGTCTCTATGATGTGTAAGAAGGTAAGAAATATACTAATAATAACATAACAGAGCGCGCAGCGAGAGGGAACGTAATAAGAGTCTCTATGATGTGTAAGAAGGTAAGAAATATACTAATAATAACATAACAGAGCACGCAGCGAGAGGAGAACGTAATAAGAGTCTATGATGTGTAAGAAGGTAAGAAATATACTAATAATAACATAACAGAGCGCAGCGAGAGGAGAACGTAATAAGAGTCTCTATGATGTGTAAGAAGGTAAGAAATATACTAATAATAACATAACAGAGCGCAGCGAGAGGGAACGTAATAAGAGTCTATGATGTGTAAGAAGGTAAGAAATATACTAATAATAACATAACAGAGCGCAGCGAGAGGAGAACGTAATAAGAGTCTATGATGTGTAAGAAGGTAAGAAATATACTAATAATAACATAACAGAGCGCGCAGCGAGAGGGAACGTAATAAGAGTCTCTATGATGTGTAAGAAGGTAAGAAATATACTAATAATAACATAACAGAGCGCGCAGCGAGAGGAGAACGTAATAAGAGTCTATGATGTGTAAGAAGGTAAGAAATATACTAATAATAACATAACAGAGCGCGCAGCGAGAGGAGAACGTAATAAGAGTCTATGATGTGTAAGAAGGTAAGAAATATACTAATAATAACATAACAGAGCGCAGCGAGAGGAGAACGTAATAAGAGTCTCTATGATGTGTAAGAAGGTAAGAAATATACTAATAATAACATAACAGAGCGCGCAGCGAGAGGAGAACGTAATAAGAGTCTCTATGATGTGTAAGAAGGTAAGAAATATACTAATAATAACATAACAGAGCACGCAGCGAGAGGGAACGTAATAAGAGTCTATGATGTGTAAGAAGGTAAGAAATATACTAATAATAACATAACAGAGCGCAGCGAGAGGAGAACGTAATAAGAGTCTCTATGATGTGTAAGAAGGTAAGAAATATACTAATAATAACATAACAGAGCGCAGCGAGAGGGAACGTAATAAGAGTCTATGATGTGTAAGAAGGTAAGAAATATACTAATAATAACATAACAGAGCGCAGCGAGAGGAGAACGTAATAAGAGTCTATGATGTGTAAGAAGGTAAGAAATATACTAATAATAACATAACAGAGCGCAGCGAGAGGGAACGTAATAAGAGTCTCTATGATGTGTAAGAAGGTAAGAAATATACTAATAATAACATAACAGAGCGCGCAGCGAGAGGAGAACGTAATAAGAGTCTATGATGTGTAAGAAGGTAAGAAATATACTAATAATAACATAACAGAGCGCGCAGCGAGAGGAGAACGTAATAAGAGTCTATGATGTGTAAGAAGGTAAGAAATATACTAATAATAACATAACAGAGCGCAGCGAGAGGAGAACGTAATAAGAGTCTCTATGATGTGTAAGAAGGTAAGAAATATACTAATAATAACATAACAGAGCACGCAGCGAGAGGAGAACGTAATAAGAGTCTATGATGTGTAAGAAGGTAAGAAATATACTAATAATAACATAACAGAGCGCGCAGCGAGAGGAGAACGTAATAAGAGTCTCTATGATGTGTAAGAAGGTAAGAAATATACTAATAATAACATAACAGAGCGCGCAGCGAGAGGGAACGTAATAAGAGTCTATGATGTGTAAGAAGGTAAGAAATATACTAATAATAACATAACAGAGCGCAGCGAGAGGAGAACGTAATAAGAGTCTCTATGATGTGTAAGAAGGTAAGAAATATACTAATAATAACATAACAGAGCGCAGCGAGAGGAGAACGTAATAAGAGTCTATGATGTGTAAGAAAGTAAGAAATATACTAATAATAACATAACAGAGCGCAGCGAGAGGGAACGTAATAAGAGTCCTATGATGTGTAAGAAGGTAAGAAATATACTAATAATAACATAACAGAGCACGCAGCGAGAGGAGAACGTAATAAGAGTCTATGATGTGTAAGAAGGTAAGAAATATACTAATAATAACATAACAGAGCGCGCAGCGAGAGGAGAACGTAATAAGAGTCTATGATGTGTAAGAAGGTAAGAAATATACTAATAATAACATAACAGAGCGCGCAGCGAGAGGAGAACGTAATAAGAGTCTATGATGTGTAAGAAGGTAAGAAATATACTAATAATAACATAACAGAGCGCGCAGCGAGAGGAGAACGTAATAAGAGTCTATGATGTGTAAGAAGGTAAGAAATATACTAATAATAACATAACAGAGCGCAGCGAGAGGAGAACGTAATAAGAGTCTATGATGTGTAAGAAGGTAAGAAATATACTAATAATAACATAACAGAGCGCAGCGAGAGGAGAACGTAATAAGAGTCTCTATGATGTGTAAGAAGGTAAGAAATATACTAATAATAACATAACAGAGCGCAGCGAGAGGAGAACGTAATAAGAGTCTCTATGATGTGTAAGAAGGTAAGAAATATACTAATAATAACATAACAGAGCGCACAGCGAGAGGGAACGTAATAAGAGTCTCTATGATGTGTAAGAAGGTAAGAAATATACTAATAATAACATAACAGAGCGCGCAGCGAGAGGGAACGTAATAAGAGTCTATGATGTGTAAGAAGGTAAGAAATATACTAATAATAACATAACAGAGCACGCAGCGAGAGGAGAACGTAATAAGAGTCTATGATGTGTAAGAAGGTAAGAAATATACTAATAATAACATAACAGAGCGCAGCGAGAGGAGAACGTAATAAGAGTCTCTATGATGTGTAAGAAGGTAAGAAATATACTAATAATAACATAACAGAGCGCAGCGAGAGGGAACGTAATAAGAGTCTATGATGTGTAAGAAGGTAAGAAATATACTAATAATAACATAACAGAGCACGCAGCGAGAGGAGAACGTAATAAGAGTCTATGATGTGTAAGAAGGTAAGAAATATACTAATAATAACATAACAGAGCACGCAGCGAGAGGGGAACGTAATAAGAGTCTATGATGTGTAAGAAGGTAAGAAATATACTAATAATAACATAACAGAGCGCGCAGCGAGAGGGAACGTAATAAGAGTCTCTATGATGTGTAAGAAGGTAGGAAATATACTAATAATAACATAACAGAGCACAGCGAGAGGGAACGTAATAAGAGTCTCTATGATGTGTAAGAAGGTAAGAAATATACTAATAATAACATAACAGAGCACGCAGCGAGAGGAGAACGTAATAAGAGTCTATGATGTGTAAGAAGGTAAGAAATATACTAATAATAACATAACAGAGCGCAGCGAGAGGAGAACGTAATAAGAGTCTCTATGATGTGTAAGAAGGTAAGAAATATACTAATAATAACATAACAGAGCGCAGCGAGAGGGAACGTAATAAGAGTCTATGATGTGTAAGAAGGTAAGAAATATACTAATAATAACATAACAGAGCACGCAGCGAGAGGAGAACGTAATAAGAGTCTATGATGTGTAAGAAGGTAAGAAATATACTAATAATAACATAACAGAGCACGCAGCGAGAGGGGAACGTAATAAGAGTCTATGATGTGTAAGAAGGTAAGAAATATACTAATAATAACATAACAGAGCGCGCAGCGAGAGGAGAACGTAATAAGAGTCTCTATGATGTGTAAGAAGGTAAGAAATATACTAATAATAACATAACAGAGCGCAGCGAGAGGGAACGTAATAAGAGTCTCTATGATGTGTAAGAAGGTAAGAAATATACTAATAATAACATAACAGAGCACGCAGCGAGAGGAGAACGTAATAAGAGTCTATGATGTGTAAGAAGGTAAGAAATATACTAATAATAACATAACAGAGCGCGCAGCGAGAGGAGAACGTAATAAGAGTCTCTATGATGTGTAAGAAGGTAAGAAATATACTAATAATAACATAACAGAGCGCAGCGAGAGGAGAACGTAATAAGAGTCTCTATGATGTGTAAGAAGGTAAGAAATATACTAATAATAACATAACAGAGCGCGCAGCGAGAGGAGAACGTAATAAGAGTCTCTATGATGTGTAAGAAGGTAAGAAATATACTAATAATAACATAACAGAGCGCAGCGAGAGGAGAACGTAATAAGAGTCTCATGATGTGTAAGAAGGTAAGAAATATACTAATAATAACATAACAGAGCGCGCAGCGAGAGGAGAACGTAATAAGAGTCTCTATGATGTGTAAGAAGGTAAGAAATATACTAATAATAACATAACAGAGCGCAGCGAGAGGGAACGTAATAAGAGTCTCTATGATGTGTAAGAAGGTAGGAAATATACTAATAATAACATAACAGAGCGCAGCGAGAGGAGAACGTAATAAGAGTCTCT